>NW_024882588.1:0-241495 GCF_019059575.1 Amphibalanus amphitrite | reverse complement strand
AGATGAGAGAGAGAGAGAGAGAGGAGAGAGAGAGAGAGAGAGAGAGCTCACAGTTATGTAAGTGATGCTCTGAATCGGGCTAATTATGCATGTCTTTCAATTCTCTCGGCTGCTTTTGCTATACTTTCTATGGCTTTGATTTTGGTAGGTAATTGGTGTGGTATCGATATCTCAATTAGGTACATTTAACTGACACCACCACTCGCTAATGGCGTCAGAGAAAACACCAAGGCTGCGTTGGCCAGTTCGGCAAAGGTAGTGTATTACATCTCAGTCCTGACTCCTGACATGCACAGAAAACAAAAGGCCCAGAACACGGCGACCTTAGAGACTAATTCAACTCTTGAATTCAACCACTAATCGAGTTTTAGTGGCTACCAGGTGATATCACATGAACGTAACGAACACACGTGACGTCATCATGGCGGTACCTCCGGCACGGTGACAACGGTTTACCGACGGCTGGACATTGGCCAGTAGCGTGATAAATCTCAGATACTAAATATACCCACTGTCTAGTCTATCAAAGCATTGTCAACAAACGTAGCAATCTGTGCCTAAATCAAACAGCACTGCCGACGGGACATGGTGCTGCCACCTGTTGTCCAGTTCCGAAACTGCCGCCCGGCACCGGAGCGGTCGAGGCACTGATTAGTCAGGCTTTTAGAGAGTACACGGTGATTTGGCTACCGTTGGGAGGCTTAGTAAGCTTGTCGTATACAGACTCTGGAAACAGAGCACGTCAGATTACACACTGATTGCTAGTGATGTCACATGGAGCAACTCAGACTGATGACGTCACTTACAGATATAGGTACCGTATAAACACTTACACTTACAGGTATAAACAAATACAATGACAATGTGTGTATCACTGACTAGTGACGTCATGAGGGTTGATACTGATACTGTGACGTCACTAACGGAGCTACACGTAACCAAATGTGACGTCAGTACTAGTGACGTCACGTGCGTCAGTGTGCGTGTCCGAGAGGCCGGTGGCGCCGTGTCGGCTGGTGTGGGTGGTCAGAGACGCCGTCACTTACTTGGGACCCAGAGATTGATGGTACGGGACTGGCCACTGTCACATCCCAGGTCTGTCTCGTGCAGGGCGGTTAGGACAGCCTGGCAGTTTTCAGTGGAGGAACTAATTGCCAGGGTCTTCAGTTTTCGGCAGGTCAGTGCCATCCTGCAATAGATCACAACAAAACAGAACAGGTCAGTATACAGGACACAGTCCCACAGTGGCACCAGCGCAGCGGGCGACTCGACACGGATACACCATGTATTTACAATGCCATTCATAACAGAACATATGTACCTCAGGCTATCTCAAGTTTCCAGTCTTGTCCTGCAATTTGCTACGCACGTTTCACACGATACTGTGTATATGAGCATTATGCCACCCAATATTATGTCCATATCTATATTAATACCAGTCTGAAGTCCAGATACTGTAGCTGCCCGTCCGTTTGTCCGTCTGTCTGTCTGTTTCCATCGCATCAACACAACCACCTGAATCAAAAAGTCTGCTTGTGGATGCCTATCCTTCTGTTACGAGTTAACCCTATTAGTGGCAGGCTCCTGGCTACCCCTATTAGTGGCAGGGGGGGGGGGGGCTGTTTACGACCCCCCCCCTGATATCTCGAGATCTAACGGGCCGATTTTCAAAATTCAAACGGCATTCGATTTCGCTCAACGTGATCTACATTTCTAAAAAAATAAAAATTAAAAATGTCAATAGGGGGGTAGAGGGGGGTAAAAACGGGCAAATTGCAGATACATTTTAGACTGTTTATCACGGCCAGGGTTCTGAGCCAAGCTTAACGCAACTTTTGCCGATCGATAGAGAATGAACCAGGAATTCACATGGATCCTAAAAATATGCATTTTCAAAAATCATAGGCGGATACAGATCATTGAGATTGGGGGTACACAAAAAGTATAGTAAATAAGGTTTTTGTTGGTACTGTTTCTAAAAAGGGTGGTAATGGCCTTGTCATGTTACAATTTTCTTATGAGAGAACGACTACAATTGTATTGGTCATGCATAGGCGGTGTCAGGGCACCTATGTTGGGAGGTAAAACATACCCCCCTTTTTGGACGCCTGGATCCGCCTATTATAGCAAAAACGTGTCAAAAGAGGATGCACAATAACTTTGTAGGTATATGTTATCACATGATACCTTTCATTCACTGTTCGTAAAACTGGTGCATACAGTTATAATACATCAGCATCGTGATCTTCGCCCAAATGACTCGCTTCACGAATAGGACCCCCCAATTCCCAGTGCTCTGGAGCCGCCCCTGGTAAAGTTATGACCTTGAAATTTTCAGGGAATGTGCCCAATTTAATTTTAGGAAAAGTCAGAAAATTTCAGCATCTTAGCTTCAGCGGTTTCGGAGATATTCCCGAAAAACCTGACGGGTGGATGAAAACAACCCCCCTGCCACAAATAGGGTTAATTTCCATTTCCAGTGTCCCCGTGCTCGTATTACTATGTAAACCTCCACCGGATGCGCTATCACTGGGGTTATTGCGGTTTATCCAGAGTGCACATAATACCCGCCTGCGCCGTCCGGCCGACTGACCTGCAGACGGCTGCCACCTCTGACTGGGTCAGGGCAGGGATGTCCGCGAGGGGCCGGGTGTCGTAGAGCACCAGTGTATCCAGCTGGGAACAGCAGTGAAGGGCGGCTAGCGTAGTTTCGGAAATGGCGTTTGCTCCATTAAGAGGGACGTCCTCCAAGCTGGTGAGGACAGTCAGGAGGCGTCCCGTCGCTTCCGGTGTCACGGACGGTGACGCTGTAAAATATATATATACAGACAAACATACGAACTGAAATGGCAAATATCACTAATATTCATAGCAAAATTTAATAACCAGTAAGACGTCTTTCACGTAACGAGCGGGCGAGCAGATTAGTGGATCCTGCACGTACCCACATACAAAGGAAGACCAAACTGCTTTGTGTGGGCTACCCTTCTAATTGGTCTCTAACAGCGTACCAGCCTCGAGCACAATCCCGAATCTGGCCCTTTGCACTTGAGATGCATAAGCGGCACGTTGTCATGGGCGTGTGCATTAGCACCTCAGCCGTGAAACATGTACTACAAACTACAAACAGAACGGGTGGGCGTGGAATAAGACTAAATTTATTGCGCACGGTACCTACAGAGACCAGCGTCTTTGTAGGCAAAAAATTATTGAATGTATGTACATTGTACATACTTACATACGCCTACGGGTGATATACCCCATTCGTCTGTCATGATCACGAATCACGATATATCGGCCCTTGTAATTCTGGGAAAGATGTGGGAGTGGGAGATGAAATGCTCGTGCTGTTGATGCTCACCCCATATGGCCAGCCCCGTGACTGTGCGGGTCGCTAGAACAGCCACCTGGTCCAGAAGTGTGGCCGTGCCTTGCTGGATACTGACATCCAGTTCAGACGTCGGCCATCGCGGCACCTTTAATGGTGCCTCGGTCATACCCGATCCTGTGGAGAGCAACACAATCCCCCATCAACACAGGGAAGAGAAACATCGTCACCAACCAGCGAGACAATAGCTTTTTTTATTTAGCCTACCTACGTCATTCACGACAGCCAGACTCACAAAGCGATAACTTTATCAGGTCCGTGCTGACGAAAAAAGCGCTAGTAACTAACGCATTCCTCCAAATTAGTGATGTCAATTACGGAAAATCGGAATACCGATACCAAACCAAAAACCAACCAAAACCGTGGAGAAATACCGAAGCCAAACCAACTTGGGAACATGAGGAAAATACCACCTTTTTGCCGATTTCTTAGCCTCTTAAACATTAGCGAGGGTTCATGATACCAACAAAATACCAAACACATTAGGATTGAAATACCAAATACCGAGTTGGTATCGGTTTGGTATCGGTATACCAAAGAGTTGGTATCCGATTGACATCTCTGCTCCAAATCACCACGAAGCCGTCCTCACCAGTAATGTCCAGTCTCCTCAGCGACTTGGGCAGCAGCCGCAGCCACTTGCCGGAGCTGTCCACGGGTGGGCTCACATCGAGCCTCTCCAGAGCCTTCAGCGGCTCCAGCAGCGCCTCCAGCTGCCAGTCGCTGATGCCGGCCGGCAGCGTCAGCTCACGCAGACTGGAAGCGTTGGCACGCGCCAGCCGACGCAGAGCAGAGACTCTCAGCTTGAAGCCACGGAGGTTGGCCTTCTCTAGAGCATGACAGGTGTCCGCTGTAATACAGCATCACCGTCAGTGAAGAAACCTGTAGTGTCTGAGTGTATTAAGTGCCGTGCCGGCCTGTCCGCACTGTAGCGAGTGGCGCCCCGCCCTCCTCTGTGATCACGTGATCTTGTGACCGCCGACCAATTCCTGGCCGGCTGGGTCAGTCGGTGCCGGGCAGCCAGCCAATACAGGCCTATCGAGGACGCGGACTTTACAGTGGCGACGAGGCAACCACTCACAGGCGGCGATGACCAACGAGAGCAAGGTGACCAGCCCTCCTGGAATGTCGGCTATTGGCATCGGTGAATACCAGGCGAGTACAGATTGGCAGGAATATGTCGAAAGATTTGAATTTTCTTGTTTTGCACAAGGTATCACTGAGGATGAGCGCAAAAAAGCCTTATTACTTGCATCTGTTGGCCAAGAAACTTATACGAGTATCAAGTCAGTTTTGTCACCGGCATCACCTGTTGGACTTCCATATGTGGAGTTGTTGGAGCGAGTGGGTCGGCATTTAGCACCCAAGCAATCAGTGATACTCAGCCGGTTTAAGTTCAATCAGTGCATTCAGGAACCTCATCAGTCAGCTGCTGATTACGTCGCTAACCTCAAGAGATTGGCCGAAAAATGTGATTTTGGTCAGACTTTGGACAGCATGCTTCGTGACAGACTTGTGTGCGGGGTCAAAGACTCCGTGTTGCAGAAGCGGCTTCTGGCGGAGGAGGACTCCCTGACGTTCGTCATGGCCGAGAGGTTGGCGTTGGCGGCGGAGTCGGTCACCAGAGACGTGGGTCAGCTCGCGGCGGGCCGTGCCGTCGGTTCGCTGGAATCTGAAGCGGTACACCGCGCCGATCAGCTGATTTCTGACCGGCAGCGCGCCGGTTCCGTGACCGGGTCAAGGTCAGTGGGTCGCGGTCGAGCCGCGGCGGCCGCCGGGTCGCGGCAGGCTGGCCGGCCGGGGCGGGGGACCGGTGACCGACCGGGACTAGCACTCTGATGACCGCCGAAACGTTTCGGAATGTGTCGGACAACGGGGGGCATGGCGGGCTGACGCTCTCCAGGTCAGAGGCGAGGCTGCGCTCGTATACGGGAAACGCCATCCCTGTCATCGGTGAGTTCAGCGCCGTTGTGAGGTACGAAAGCCAGCATCTGGACCTGCCCGTTCTGGTCGTCGAGTCACACGGGCCGAATCTGCTGGGCCGTGATTGGTTGGCGACACTGAAGCTTGACTGGCGCGGCATCAAGCAGGTGAGAAACCTGGGTGAGTCACCTGGCGATGTAGTAGGCAAGCTGAAGGCCAAGTACAATGATGTGTTTTCAAAGGAGCTGGGATGTTTCAAGGATGTCGAAATTTCTTTTGACGTGGACCAGACTGTGTCGCCCCGGTTCATGAAAGCACGACACCTACCCTATGCTTACAGGCGCCGGGTGGAGGAGCAGCTTCAGGCGGAGGTGGAAGCCGGTGTCCTAGAGCCGGTGAAGTCGTCAGACTGGGCCTGCCAGATCGTTCCAGTCTTGAAGCCGGACGGTAAAATTCGCATTTGTGGCAACTTTAAACAGACGGCCAATCGGGCCATCCGTGTCGATAGATACCCATTACCTCGAGTTCAAGATCTGTTCGCACAAATGTCTGGGGGAAGAGTTTTTGCCAAGTTTGATTTGTCCCGTGCCTACCAGCAGCTCATTGTGTCCGAAAAGCAGAGATATCTGCTAACCATTAACACGCCAAAAGGCCTGTACCGCTACAAACGTGTACCGTTCGGGATAAATGCAGCCGTGGGACTCTTCCAGAGGGAGATGGAGAAGCTGCTGGCCGGTCTGCAGAATGTGTTCGTCTTCCTGGACGACGTGCTCGTCTCTGGGTGCGACGAAGTGGAGCTGCTGAAGACTGTGGAGGAGGTGCTGCGGCGTTTCCAGGACGCTGGCGTCAAGGTGAGAGAGGACAAGTGTAGCTTCTTCGTGCCATCAGTAGAATATCTGGGACACGTGATTAGCAAAGATGGTGTTCGGCCAACCCAGGCCAAGCTCGATGCCATTTTCGGTGTCCCGACGCCAAAGAACGCAAAAGAGCTGCAATCATTCCTTGGAATGGTAAACTACTACTCAAAATTCATGCCAGGTCGCGCTCACGTGCTTAGCCCGCTTTTCTCCTTGCTGAAGAAAAATGTTGGATGGACATGGGGAAAACGAGAACAAAATGCGTTCGATGAGTGCAAACGACTGCTCGCCTCCGATCGCATTTTAGTGCATTATAACCCAGATGTACCCCTGGTACTCACCTGCGACGCGTCCTCCAGGGGCATCGGCGCTGTGCTGTCGCACCGGTTCACAGACGGCACAGAAAAACCGGTTGGGTTTGCATCTCGATCCCTGAACTCTGCCGAAATTCGGTATAGCCAGATTGAGCGCGAGGCATTGGGAATTATCTTCGGCGTTACTGCGTTCCGTGAGTACTTGTACGGACTGCCCTTTATCTTGGAAACAGATCACAAGCCTCTTCTAGCTTTGTTTGGGGAGACGAGGAGCATGCCAGAGATGACCAGCAGCAGGCTAAAGAGGTGGGCTCTTCGACTGTCAGAGTTTTCCTACACTATTCGTCACAAATCTACTCGTGACATTCCTCACGCCGACTGCCTCAGTAGACTGCCGACGGGCTCGGCATTAGACATGCCCGTCAGCGATGATACAGAGGCAGAAAGAGTGCTCCTAACGACTCAGTTAGAGGATATAGGAAGTCTGAGCCCAGAAAAATTGGGAGTGATGACAGCACGAGACCCTGTTCTTTGCAAGGTGGTTCGCTGCATTAGGACTGGTTGGGCACGCGAACCGGGCGATGAATTGCGGCCTTACAGTGCCCGTCAAGCTGAGCTGTACGAGCTAGGCAATGTCATCATGTGGGGTGATCGTGTAGTCATCCCACCAAAAGCCCGCAGCACCGTCTTAGCTGAGTTGCACGCCTGTCATTTCGGTGTCGTAAAAATGAAATCTATGGCTCGGTCCGCAGTCTGGTGGCCCGGAATTGATCGAGATATAGAGCAAATGTCGTCCGGATGTGATATCTGTCAGCTCCACCGTCCCGATCCACCACAGGAAGAACTCCATCCATGGGAGTGGCCGCAGCGTCCTTGGTCTCGCCTGCATGTTGATTTTGCTGGGCCTGTGCGTGGAAGGTACTATCTGGTGTTAGTTGACGCATTTTCAAAATGGATTGAGGTTGAAGAGATGACGTCGATCACTGCTCAGGCTACGATTTCTCGTCTCACTGCCATATTCAGTCGCTTTGGGCTTCCTGACATGATAGTGTCAGACAACGGACCTACTTTTACCAGTGAGGAATTCCAGACTTTCCTCACCAGAAATGCAATCGTTCACAGGACAACCGCTCCATACATGCCGTCTTCCAACGGGCTGGCTGAGAGAGCGGTGCGAGAGCTGAAGATTCGGCTCAACAAGATGTCAGCTGATCAAGTAAGTGATCGTATCTCAAAATGGCTGTTTTTCTACAGAACCACCCGGCATGCTACGACCGGTGAAACGCCTTCACGGCTCCTGCTGGGCTACCAGCCGGTGACGAGATTTGACCGCCTGAAGCCCAGTCTGGAGCGCAACGTCAGGACGAAGCAGTTCACCCAAGTTCAGCAGCACAAGAAGCGTCACCCTACCAGCCGGCCAACGCTGTCTCCAGGAGATATGGTGCTCGCTCGCTACTACCGTCAGGGTAAGGCGTTTTGGCGTCCAGCCTCGATTGTCAGGTGCTTTCACCCGATGTTTACAGTGCGTTTCGACACTGGTGACATCTGTAAGAGACACATCAATCAGCTTCGCCCACGATCATGTCCCGCAGCGCGCTCGCGCGAGGGCGAGAACGATTCCGTGTCCTTGACGCGGGTGCCGACTTTTTCCCCCAGCCGATGTCGTGGATCCCTGGAGCCGAGCGACAGCCATCCGGACTCGCCGTGCCCTGGTGTGGGAGCGCGCTCTGGCTCCGCCGGCGGCTCGCATGCCGCTACGCCGCTGGGCACTGCCCTGGCCTCGCCAGGAGGAGGCGCAGAGGCGGTGAGGCCTGCGTCCCCTGTCGACGTCGACGAGCCGGGGGACTCTGTTCGGCCGCCCGAGGACCGCCGAGCCGCGTCTCCCGCCCGCGTCGCTGACGGCGTGGGAGCGAGGGATGCCGATGGGGAAGAAAGGCGCTATCCTGTGCGCGTGAGGCGAGCGCCTGATCGTTTCGGACACTGATGTGCCGTGATTCTATCCGGTGGAAACCGTGACTGATTCAGTTAATTTTGTTTTGTTAACTCTGACCATTGACTCGTTCAATGTGTCATTTTGGTGTCGGGGAGGTGTAGTGTCTGAGTGTATTAAGTGCCGTGCCGGCCTGTCCGCACTGTAGCGAGTGGCGCCCCGCCCTCCTCTGTGATCACGTGATCTTGTGACCGCCGACCAATTCCTGGCCGGCTGGGTCAGTCGGTGCCGGGCAGCCAGCCAATACAGGCCTATCGAGGACGCGGACTTTACAAAACCAAATGTTGCTGATCACGGATGTAGAATGTTTGAAAAAGTTACCCCGGCCGGCGACCGAAAGTCAGAAAGACGATATGCTCAAATTTTGTCAACACTTATCAACAAACCCCGATTCTGTGAAATGCTGATTATGATGTACGTGTCACATGACTTTAACTCCCTCCCCCCCCCAGTCCCCATAGTGATGAGACTGCCAGAACAAGGCATGACAGTTACAGCAGGGTACACCGCACCAGGTTATGTGCAGTGCAGCTCAAACTGAGGACTCACCGACCAGTCGGAGGTCGGTGTCCGTCTCAGCGGTCGGCGCCCGCAGTTCGGTCATCTTTGGCTGGTCCTGTGTCTTCAATACGAGCTCTAGGCCCGTAGCCGGCGCCGGGACCTTGCCACCGCGGGTTTGCTGATCGGTTAGCTCCCGCCGACAGTCGCCGACGATATCGTCGACGGCGGACCGCCACCGACGGCAGACTGTCGGCACCGAAGGAACAAAAAAAGAAGGAGCACTTTGACGAGAACGTCATTGTTCATTTAAAGACAGCTTTGGTATCTTTAATTAAAAGAAGAAGCTATTCTATAATAAAGAGTATACCGAGCAGCCCTGAATTCACATACGAATCCTGTGCCAGCCTGCCCTTTGCCAGTCTGTCTGTCCCGGTTCCGACTTCCGGACTGCCGGTGATGTAATGTCTCGTGCCGAGCTCGCCGGTTTCTAGGAAAGGAACTCCAAGAAGGACTGTATATCATAATGAAGCATGATCTATACTCTTTTCTACCGTCCTGCAAACAATGTCAGTTGCCAGAACACTTACCCCGCCTGGCGCGGATCATTTCCCAGCAGTCCATTTTGCTCAGCACCACCTTCAGCACGTCGTGGTCCAGGAGATAAATAAGAGAAGGCCATCGCGGTACAGCCTCTCGCACGTCACCGCCCGCCAGCCCCGCCTCCTCCTTATCTTGGGTGATGACGTCACAGGTGCTGATGACGTCACACTTGTCGCCGGTTCCGTCCTTCAGCGTCATCACCTCTTCGACGTCACTGTGACAAAATGACGTCAGAGTGACAAGGTGTGACGTCACCAGAGGTCAGTGGTTTGGCGATAATTTCCAGATATCTTCACTTCCGGGGCAGCACCGTACCATTGACCCAGGTAAGGCCACAGAGTCCTTTCCCAAACCCAGTCTAGCTCCTGCTGCCTCCCAGTCTTTTACAGACAAGCTGGCTACCAAAACGAGTGTCATCTTACAGACAAACTATTCACAAAATAAGATGCACGTACCAACTCTTACAGACAAACTATCCACAAAATAATGCATACTCTAACAGACAAACTGTGTACAAAACCGAGTAACCTCTTCCAAAGTTTCTTCACAAACATATTTAACTCTTACAGACAATTGCCTCCACAACCATCTTGACATACGAGACCCGTACAGACTCGTACAGACCAGCTGTCCACACCTGAAGAGTTATTTCTTGCAATCAAGGCCGGCTTACTGTTATTGTTAGTCCCTAGTGTCATCCCACCGATTAACCCCTGGTGCCCCCCTGCTGCCTCTCAGTCTCACCCCTGTAGACGGTCGGATAGCGCCGCTCGCCGGCGGACCTCCTGCCGCAGCTCCTCCACGACGACCTGGCGAGTGGTGCGCTCCTCGAGGACAGCCTGTCGCAGGCGGAAAACTTCTTCACGTAGATGGACCACCTCCTGACGCAGTGCGGCGTTGTCTCCCTTCAGTGTGGCGTTGTCTCCCTTCAGTGTGGTTACTTCTCCCTCCAAGCCGACCACCTGCTCACTCAGGTGGTCACAGTTTTCCTTCGGAGGGGTCAGTTCCCCATTCAAACGGGCAATGTCCTCTTGATGGCGATGTGTCAGTTCCTCCTTCAATAGTGCCATCTGTTCTTTCATCTGGATAACCTCCTCTTGGAGCTGTCCGGTCTCCATTTCTAAAACAGAGAACGTACGGTATATAAGACTGAGAGAACGGTGTCACCTGAAACAGTCTAATGGTCGTAACGGCATGTGTCCACTGGCGGATCCAGACTTGCGTTTTGGGGGGGGGGCCAACTCCTGCAAGTAACCAAACCTAGGGTACCCCCAAATCCTGTTTTCTCATCGGATTTAGGCCACTTATTTTTTCGTCACAGCCCTGAAACGATATTTTTTTAAAACTAAAAATAAAAAAATATAGAAATGGTAGCCCACCCAACCCGAGCCTAAATATTACTTTGAAAACACTTCAAATTGCTTTTGTCGACCAATTAGCCCGCTCCGGGTCGGTGCGTGGCGCAGCCTTCGCGGGCTGGGAGGTGTCGGTTGGACCCCCTGCCGTTCGGCCCCTGATTAAGCTAGAGCTCGCGGAAAAAAACAGGCGTGTTGCCCGTGAGTGACGAGACGAAGCCGATGATACCCGATTTTAAGGTCCTTGGTCATTGGTTGACCTTCCAGGGCGGTGTTTCACGGTCGTGCTGACAGCCGCTGACAGCGCATTCCGCGAGCTAAGGTCAGCCTTCGGTAGTGTTGTGGGTATAGGCTTGTTGATGTCTCCATTGAAACCAAAAGTGCCATCAGCGCTGGCAGCGGCTGGCAGCGTGCCGTGAAACACCGCCCAGGTCAGGTCACAGACCCAAAAGATGGAAAAATCAGGACCTGTCAGAACCTCCTAAAGTAAGGCTGTAATACGTTTTTTTTTTGTGCTGATCACAAATTTCATGTTAGTTTGGATCATAGATAATGTCTTCATGCGTTTAGACCATGTCGGGGCAGGTCAGGTCAGATCAACCAGTAGGGGTACTTATGGGCGTCCGTATAGCAGGTGTCCACTACCACTGGCAGCTACGTAACATGATACGAAGGCATCAAAACTACTTCGTAAATGTTCAAATGGCTGCAAAATGCTAAATTCAAAATCAGCTAAACGAAACTATCCTAGAAACATGTTAAACTCGGAAAAGTGCACCGAGGTCATCAAAGGTCAATGACCTGACTTGACCGTAAGGTGACATTGGCATCCGCCCTAATGCGTGGGAGCAACATCATATCACATGTTTGAGCGTTTTAAACCACGAAAAGACTATGAAAGCGCGGATAATGTGAGCCGACATACGCCGAATCGCTATTCCGGCCAAACATGGCCTCCAACATGGCCAAACATATGGTGCGTTCGGAGAGGCACATTCCATGTGGAATCCGTTGAATATTCCATGCGCGCGGAATATTTCCGGAGATTAGCCGTTCAGAGAGATACGCCTCCGAACGCGGCACGGGGAATATTCCCGGGGACGGTGAATATTCCATGCTCTCCGAACGCACGGATAGTCTCGAGAAATAGGCCACAAGTCAAAGTTCACTTGGGTCAGGGTCATGAAATTTTCAGACTTTGTCACCATGAGGGTACTAAAGTTTCGTCGCGATCGGCTTCATGATACCTTACACGATAACTTCACACGTCGATCGAGAGTTAAAGCATGGATGAAGGAGAACCAGGGGATGGAGGTTCTTTCATCCATGGTTAAAGTGTGCAATAAGAACTTCTTGGGTGAAGACAAGACCAACACTTTTATCAAGCTCACAGATTTTTAATGATACGGTATTTTCTCTCTACCTACTACGCCCTTCTCACATTCATTTTTCTTAAGTGTTTTTGGGGACAAAAAATATATGTTGTTCCCCTTTCAGGCTTGGGGGCATGACCCCGTGGCCCCCCTGGATCCGCTAGGCCGAAACTAACTAGGTCGTTTTCAAACGGTCTGATACAGGTCATAGTTTGCAAACGGCCGGTGTTTTCAGGTAGTTTCATATGGCCTGACTGGGCCAGGCCGTTTGCAAACGGACCGAATTTTCATACGGCCTGTAACATATATTCAGATTTCGACATCTGTCGTAGCATCAAATGCTGATGTGGCGCACTCAAAAGCCGGAATTGGTCCTTGGATGCCGTAAGGACCCTTTTAAGAAATAAGTGACCCGACTGACCCTTAGAGATTGGCCTGAGCTGTGACCGAAATAAGTCTTTTACCGTTTCGCAGGAAGGGACAAAAAGGTCCCTCATATGCTTCTTGTACAATTACGAAACAAAACAAGTTTTTTTTCAACGAAAACTCAGGGAGTTTTCCTAAAAAAAATTTATTGCGCATATTCCGTGAATGAAAAGTTACCGGGTCATGTCAGGTGAGGCTGCCACAGCAAGTTTGTTAACTTGACAGCTCAATCGATATTTATGCAATAAGACCTTCTCGGGTGACGATAAGACATGACGACACTTTATGAAGGAAGCTAGTAAACCCGGTAGTTTCTCCATAGGCGCGGGAACCGGGGGGAGGGGGCAGTGGTGGCAGCTTGCCCCCCCCCCCCCAACTCTGGGGCCGTGCGGGCGGTGCCCCCACAACTTTCAGACAGAATACCGCTCCTTTTTGCAAATGTTTTCTTTTTTTTTGTTGAAAAAGCCAAGGGATGAAAAATAAGTGGCCTAAAACCGGCGACAAAACTATATTTGGGGGATCCTAGGTTGATCTCTATCATGGTGTGACCTCCCCCCCCCCGTCTAAAAGTAGTTCCCGCGCCCCTGGGTTTCTCTACGCTATTGAATCACGCTGCTGATTCTAGTAAGTATCTACTACACAACCTTCTCACATTAATTTTTCTTCGAGCGTTTTGGGGGGCCAAAAGATTGTTGGCCCCTCTTTCAGGCTTTTTGGGCCCATGGCCCCGGTGGCCCCCTTGAATCCGCCAGTGGGGGCGGTGCCCCCACAACTTTCAAACGGAATACCGTCCTTTTTTGCAATTGTTTTCTTTTTTTTGTTGTTGAAAAAGCCAAGGGATGAAAAATAAGTGGCCTAAAACCGATGAGAAAACTAGATTTGGGGGGACCTTAGGTTGATCTCTATTATGGTGTGCTCCCCCAGTCTGAAAGTAGTTCCCGCGCCCCTGACTTTCTCTACGCTATTGAATCACGCTGCTGATTATGGTATCTACTACGCAACCTTCTCACATTAATTTTTCTTCAAGCGTTTTGGGGGGCCAAAAGATATGTTGGCCCCCTCTTTCAGGCTTTTGGGGGGCCATGGCCCCGGTGGCCCCCCTGGATCCGCCAGTGGGGGCGGTGCCCCCACAACTTTCAGACGGAATACCGTCCTTTTTTGCAACTGTTTCTTTTTTTGTTGAAAAAGCCAAGGGATGAAAAATAAGTGGCCTAAAACCGGTGAGAAAACTAGATTTGGGGGGACCCTAGGTTGATCTCTATTATGGTGTGCTCCCCCAGTCTGAAAGTAGTTCCCGCGCCCCTGACTTTCTCTACGCTATTGAATCACGCTGCTGATTCTAGTAGGTATCTACTACGCAACCTTCTCACATTAATTTTTCTCCAAGCGTTTTGGGGGGGGGCCAAAAGATATGTTGGCCCCCCCTTTCAGGCTTTTGGGGGGGGCCATGGCCCCGGTGGCCCCCCCCCTGGATCCGCCAGTGCATGTGTCTAAGGCTTTTCTGTGAGTTTATGATTTTTTAACACATACCGTTGTTGGTCGGAAACTCAGGAGTTATGACGTCACTAAAACCTCAATCTTAATTTTCCCCATCGATTTGTTTGAAATTTCATCGCAATGAACTTCAATGGATTCCCTACATGCCACCAGGATTTGGCGCTCCTGCCCAGGGGCGGATCCAGGAAAACTCCAAGGGGAGGGTCATGAATCGAAGTGGTGCCCCTACCTATACCCAAAATTAAAAACTCAACGGATTTCGTCCACTTCATTTTGGTGGTGCCCCCATTTTCAGTTTTTTTTTCTTTTTATTTTTTATTTTTAGTCAGTATCTTAACTCTTAGCCACAACCACATTTACCAATTGTAAGCAAGTATATATGAATGTGCTATGTGCATAGATGCTATGTGTATATATGTTGTGGACGCTGAGTAGTGAGTACTTAACAGGAACGTTATCAGGTAAGCAAATCGTTGTCAGTCCGACGAACTTGACCCTGGCGTCTAAAGGGTCTGTCCTTGACACTTCAGGCTTGTCAGGGGCACCAAAGTCCTTCCAGGGACACCACAAACCTTTCAGGGGCACCTACGGCCTTGTAGGGGCGCCACAGGCCCGCCAGGGGCACCACAGGCCTGCCAGGAAGTAGGGGCACCAAAGGTCTAGCAAGTATACACGACAGGCCTGTCAGGGGCACAACGGACCTGTTGGGCCCATGAGCACCCCTAGGGGCAGGGGCACCACAGTCCTTCCAGGGGCACCGCAGGCCTGTGAGGGGCACCAGCGGCCTAGCAGGGGCACCAGTCAACACAGGCCTGCCAGGGGCACCAGCACCACAGACCTGCAAGGGGCACCAGAGGTCTGCCAGGAGCACCACCGACCTCGCAGGGGTAACTTGGGCCTGTCAGGGGCCAGGGGCACCACGGGCCTGTCGAGAGGCACTTCAGGCTTTTCAGGGGCACCATAGTCCTCTCCGGGCGCAGGGGTAGCAGGGGCACCAGAGGCCTGCCAGGGGCACTACAGGCCTAGCAAGGGCACCACTGGTCTATCAGGGGCACCACGAGCCTGTCATAGCCAGGCATCTCAGGCTTGTCAAGGCCCAGGGGCACCACAGGTCTGTGAGGGGCACCAGCGACCTAGCAGGGGCACCAGTCAACACAGGTCTGCCAGGGGCGCCACAGACCTGCCAGGGGCACCACAGACCTGCCAGGGGCACCAGAGGTCTGCCAGGGGCACCACCGGCCTCGCAGGGGCACCTTGGGCCTGTCAGGGGCACCACGGGCCTGCCGAGGGGCACTTCAGACTTTTCAGGGGCAAGTCCTCTCCGGGCGCAGGGGTACCAGCGGCCTAGCAAGGGCACCAGAGGCCTGCCAGGGGAACCAGTGGCCTAGCAAGGGCACCGGAGGCCTGCCAGGGGCACCACAGGCCTAACAAGGGCACCACGGGCCTGTCAGGGGCACCTCAGGCTTGTCAGGGCCCAGGGACACCACAGTCCTTCCAAGGGCACCGCAAGCCTGTCAGGGGCACCAGAGGCCTGCCAGGGGCACCACAGGCCTAGCAAGGGCACCACTGGCCTGTCAGGGGCACCTCAGGCTTGTCAGGGCCCAGGGGCACCACAGTCCTTCCAGGGGCATTACAAGCCTGTCAGGGGCACCAGAGGCCTAGCAAGGGCACCACAGGCCTGCCATGGACACCACAGGCCTGCCAGGGGCACCACCGCCCTTGCAGGGGCGCCTCAGGCCTGTCAGGGGCACCACGTGCCTACCGGGGACACTTCAGGCTTGTCAGGGGCGTTACAGTCCTGTCAGGGCCCAGGGGCACCAGGCCCGTGGTGTCCCTGCTAGGCCTGTGGTGCCCCTGGCGGTCCTGTGGTGCCCCTGTCAGGACTGTGATACCCCTGCTAGGCCGGTGGTGCCCCTGGCAGGTCTTTGGGCCCCCGGGCCTCAAGGGGGGGGCCATGACCCATGTGACCCCCCCCTTGGATCCGCCCCTGCTCCTGCCGCCGTTTTTTTTTTAAGTGCGGCGAAAAAAGTGAGGTTTAACTCATCCAGCAGCTCGCAGGAAAAGTACCTAACGAAGTTTTCGAGGCACTATGATGCGGTACGTTTAGAATAACCCCTTTCCTCAGCCCTGATCTGGCCAGTCCCCCGGTCCTCTCATAACGAGTGGATGGGAAAGATACGGCTCCTGGCGAGGCCTTTACAGAGCTACTTTTATACGTCAGAGGCTGGTGAAGACGTGCTGCGTGAGCCACAGTTGGTTCATACGAAGTTTCATGTCTGTTTTTCCCCCACCCGCCGTGAACTCAGCCGAGTGTGTTCACGGACTCTCTCGCCGATCACTTCCCTCCACAACCTCCCCCCCCCTGCTGACCCCGCTGACCCCGCTGACCCGCTACCCCCGATACCGAGCACCGGCCAGCCGACGCTCGGTGTCATGTCTCCGTCGGCTGACTCGGTCGTGGATCAGCTCCGTGTCTGTGTGTTCAGGCGGCAGAAACACCGGTGGTAGAGAGCAGTTGGAGCCAGGGAGAGAGAGAGAGAGAGAGAGAGAGAGAGAGAGAGAGAGAGAGAGAGAGAGAGAGAGAGAGAGAGAGAGAGAGAGAGAGAGAGGGAGGTAGGCACGGCCCGCCGTACCGGTCAGATCTCAGAGCCGTGGTCCAAATGGAAGGACTCGATTCCCAGTAATCACTCCGTTGGTGAGTCGCGGCCTTCCTTCGCTGTGGATCAGTGATCAGTGATCAGTGAACCCATCAGCGGTGTTCATCCCAAATCATTGGAAAGCCGATACCCAACCGGGATGACAATGGCTCTGGTTTCATTATACCACAAACGTTGGTATCCGATTGACATCTCTTAAAGTTATAATCTATCCGTTCCTGACATAATGTCTGCTATTAGGTAACCAGGGGTCAGCAAGAGACATTATAGCTATTCAACGCTATTTTCTAACATCCTGACAATAACTTAAACGATTCTATGTATAGAACGTAATAATTAAGATAAAAGTCACATAGGAATAACACCCCGTCAATAACTATAACGATTCTATAAAACGTAATAAGATAAAAGTCACATAGGAAATACGTGGTCAAATCTGACCTGACCGGTATATAGCGCCGTGACCAGACCAAACTCCTCAGACAAGCTCCTCATCCTGGTAGCTGAGACGTCTCCATGGCAAACGCCAGCCAGTCGCGCCCAACGGCAGAAAGGGACTTCCCCTCTCCCACGCGCAGCGGGGCGAACCGCGCCAGGGGGACTTCCCCGTTCAGGAAAACTGAAGCCGAGTGTCCGTTGTTTTTTTAGATAAGTAGTAAGTACGCTCCCTACCATGTTTTTACATGTCCTGATTATTGAAAGAGTTGTAAACGTCACGATAATCCATCCAGGCCCTGGTCTCAACTCTCAGGCCTCCTTATCAGCTTCACCTAGCCCGGCCAAAACTAGCCCTGCCTGACTAATCTTTACCTAACCCAACCACTCACTTCACCCTGCACCCATGACTCTATATTGATATACCCCTACAACTACCTAACCCTGAATAACTAACACTGGCAGAAAGCTATCCTGCAGATTACGTCAGACTGATTGGGATGTGTCACGTGACCTCACCCCAGTGGATTACCTCAATGGTGGGTTCGCTGATAAACATCGTTATTTAGAATTAGGGCATGGAACAGAACAGAATATATGCTTGTTCAACTGTTGGAGCTCAGCATTCGGCCCTGCCTTCAACACGGTACCATGCCGCTGAGGACGAGCCCCTGGAAAATACCCTCAGGCCACACAAAGACCACACTGTTTAGCCAGCTCCCCCCCCCTCTCATCCCCACAGAGATGTGTGACCGTCTGTGTCATCCCTTCCCTGACCCCTCGCTTTGACCTCACCTCGTCTCCTCTATCCGTACTGCCGTCTGCACCGTCCGTATTTCTCCGCCTCCACTTTCCGTACCCCCACCTCCTACGCCACACTTCCAGCAGCCACTGGCAGTCCCAAGGCCGTCGCTCGACCGTCGACCACCTCTGGTTCCGACAATCGCCGATAGGTGGCAGCAGGTCCTGGGCTCAGTTTGCCGTATGTGGTTCCGACTTCCGACAACCGCCGATAGATGACAGCTGGTTTCCAGCAGTCTGTCAGTCTGTGGCGTTGAATTTTAGGCCTTTAACTTTTGATTTTTACCTTCTAAATTTTACCAGTCGTGCGATTCGCTTCCCAAAGTTCAAAGAATATTTAAAGGTACATACTTCATCCACAACGCAGTGGCTCTTCCGCACCCGAGTCACCTTACGACTACGTCAGTGAAAGTAAAACCAGGGTAAAGGGCAAAACAACGGTGAGGCTAAGACAGATAAACACAAACACAGTACCATTCATTCACTCCTTGCATTCACTTATCAGCCATCAGTCCCAGTACCACAACAGTACCACGTGTACCTACAGCAGCAGCTGCTTAACCCTCGCCCCGTTGGGGGGCCATTTTGCCCCCCCCCCTGTGGTTTTTCCTGAATAGTAAGAAAACGGCGGCGCGCAGCGCCGCCAAATTTTCAGTACCTTCCCGGGCATCAATTTGACACCTTCACACTAAATTTCAAGTCTTAGGTCACCTTAGGTCAGGAGTTATTGAGGTCAAACTGAGGTCATGTTCGAGCAAAAATGAGCAAAAAACATGCAATCTTGAAACGCTCGCCAAATCTACAGTTATCAAGCAATTTCAAAGTTCTTTATATGGTCTAGTAGACAAAAAACGGCGCTACAAAACTGATATCTCGGATTTTCAAAATGTTTGGTTTTGACCAAAAATATTTCAAAAAATTGATTTTTTAGAAAAACTTTTAAAAATCCTAAATTTTCCCGAATTTCGAAAAAAAACCGGAATATATGTGATAGTCCCAGCGCTCTTCTATATACATACCAAATTTCAGATCGATATCTCGTTTTTTGGCCAAGTTATAGCGAAAAAACTTCAAAAATGATGACGTCAAATTTTTGAACTCAGTTTTTAGCGATTCTAGACCACGTACGGCAAAACAAAGACCACCATTGAACTCCCCGTGACGAGCTGCATCGATTCGATAGGGGAAGTTGGGGCAATGCCGGAGTTGGGGCAAAGCCGAAATTCGAGATATTTCGAAAACCGTAAGACATGGATGCCACTGTCAGTGATGCTCTGAAGCTTAAGTGACTACAATTATCGCATGTTTGTTACGAGTCGTCATTCGGAATACTTCGACTGTGAGGGCGCCAAGAGCGTTTTCAAGCTACGTTTCCCTTGTACTACATGCGCCTTTGAAGCTGCATTTCTTACTCATTATGCTACCGTTTGTCTGGCCAATTCGGTCAAGTAATCTTTAGCATGTCTTTGCATAAGTGTGCTGCCTATTTGAAATTTATACAGCACGTTGAAAAGTTATGGGCCTGCAAATGAAAGTATGGCTGGCTGGGGTAATGCCGAAAACGTGCGATTACGCACGTGTTAAAAGCACGCTACGTGGACTTTACTGCTGTAGAATAGCAACGCGTAATTTTAGTCACACAAATTACACTTTCAACCGACACAACGGCCTGTTACCTATGAGGAATGATTTACCTGGCATTTTCTTATTATATCACATAATTATAACTTCCAGTGTGCACCGCGTCCTCAAGCTCTTAAAACGCGTGTCAGCTTTGATGAATTCTGGATAAAGTTTGAGATAAACTGCAGCAAAACATCAATGTCGGCATTCCCCGTAGATCATTTCTCCCATTTTCGGCTTTCCCCGCAGTCCGGGGCAACGCCGAAAAAGTCACTTCTTTGATGTTTTTAGTTTGTGCGCTTAAGGGTATGCGAATTCATCAAATGCGCCTGGTATGTTTGAAAGGCAAAAGACTGGCCTCTCGAATGACGCCAACAAGAATAGCTTATGTTGTCTACCTTGCGTGCTACGGGCGTCAGAAAAAAAGTCTTCGGCGTTCCCCCAACTTCCCCTACCCATTTTATGCAAAAATATTAACTTTGAAATTTGACCTAATTTGACCTGACCTTGACCTGACCTTGACCTGACCTTGACCTGACCTTGACCAAAACGTGACCTAAGCTGGCCCCAAAGGCTGCCTGACCCACATAATCGCATTTGTCATGTAAAATGGACCATAAAACATGTATCACACGACACTTTAATATTGTGACCCCCGTGACCTGACCTCTGTGACCTGACCTAGTATCAGTGACCTCAAATAGCAAAATATGTTTTGAAGAACATTTCCCCATCGATGATTTTCAATGAAATGCATTTTACTCGATTTTACAACGCATTTCTTGAAATGCCTGTAAACGGTGAAAATTGGACCTTTGACCTGACCTGTGACGTCATCGGTTTGACCTAGGTCAATAAAATTGGGTCACAAGGTAGTTCCCCGTTGGGGCTATCCAACGCCGTTTACCGCTTGTCGCTATGTTGCGTGGTTCTCGAGATCTTAGGGGGGGGGGCCAAAATGCCCCCCCCCCAACCGGGCGCGTTGCTCGGCAGAGCCCAACGGGGCGCGGGTTAAGATGGCGTTTGAAGGCACATTCGGTGAGGCATTTAAGCTCGCTCGCTCGGGAGCTGGTTAAACATTGCACTGCAGTGTGCTAGCCACCTGGTGCCGGAACATGTCTGTCTGGCGTCTGCTCTCTGGCAGTGCAGCTGGCCGATCTGGCGAGTAGGATTGTGGAGTACAGACATACGAAAACATGGCTGCAATGTCGGCAGGTAATTCAGTATCTAGAGCGACTTAATCAAGTCTATGCCATGGTAGCTCACGAGCAGCTTAGCGTGTAACCACCCGAGTTGATGAAACACGTCAGAAATGTGATCAAATTTGTGCCGGCCGCTCACATGAACACGAGCACAGAAATTTAACAGTTTCTGAATGCAGTGCATTTCTGTTTTACCGCCGGACCCGCAGATGGAGATGCAGTACTCGGTAGCGAATTGAGCAAACCACAAGCGCGTTCACAATGTAAGTAACGGTCCGGCAGGTATGACATCAGGCATCGGTAAAATCCTTTTTGAAAGGATTGCATTCCCAATCCACATTCCTTGTGCCGAAGTGGATTGCATTCCTACCCGCAATCCCTTTTTTCACTTGGATTGTGATCAAATCCGCAATCCTTTTTTGCAATCCTGTTGTATTATTATGTGCACTAGTGGATCTGGGGGAGGGCCGAGGGAGGGGGGCATAGGGCCGTGCCTCCATCCCCAAATCACCCATTTCTAGTCCTTAGTCTTGCGAGTAATTCCTATCTATATAAGGCACAGGTATTTTATGGGAAATATTTTTTGCCTCAAACACCCCCACATTTAAACCTCTACCCAACCAGTGTTTACGGAGCGAGCGAAGCGAGCGTAGGGTAGTGTGGGGTAATTTGAACATATTTTTACGTCTTCTCCGTTGTACCAAATTCCAGTTCAACCCTGGATGAAGAAAAACTGCTTCAGTAGCGCAAGTGTCACTTGCTTTCACCATGCAAGCCTCATTTTTGGACGAGCCGAGCATACCTTGAATAGCATAGCCTCACTTCTCCACCAAGTCACGGTGTGTTCAAATTGCCCTACCGTGGGGTAATTTGAACATACTGCCTTTGCCTGTCATAAAAACGATAGTCTCGCCAGCACCGATGTTGTTTGACCCATAAACAAATAGGCAGAACAATTCTAAACATATCTTCACTTGAAAAATCAACACAACAGCAAAAATAACAGTTGCAGAGTATCAATATCTGCACGCTGCACATCGGTCAGTTGACAGAATTCGCCCCTCTTCAATTAACAGAACGTCTATCATTTTTGTTCGATAAAAACTCTCCCAGCCGTACTACATCTGTTAAAGTGGTGCCAATCGAAACCTGGACATTTGGAGTTCTGATTTTGTCCAATGTCCAATTCGGAATTGGTTGGACAAAGGTAGCAGACTGGACAACATTGGACGATGGCTTGCTACACTTCAGCGCTTTTTATAAAGTAATCGTGCATAGCATTGATTCGACGAATGGAAAGCTTGATAAGCTCTCAATATAATGAACACTTCTCGGCTGGTAAAATTAAATGATAAGCAATATAAATGACGGTTTTGAGTGTTGATAGCTGCATAATTTTCGGACATATTTGGACAAATAGTTGACTTTAACATTTTTGGACGGAAAATCAACAAAAATGCCGGACATTAGACGGATATTAGACGTAAATTTTCTAAAACTGGCATCACTTATCTGCTACTGCCTTGGGTCGAAAATATTGGCAAAAAAAAAAACTGGGAGCGCTGTTTTTTTCGGAGCTATCCCTGTCTTCATTCAACTTCTCACACTATGTTCAAATTACCCCACGCTAAAAGTTATTTTGCCATTTTAAAATACAGGGTTTAAAAGCAAATTTCTTGGATTGAAGGCACTGATTAGGTCATTATACAACAAAAGCCGTTGCGTATTAGGCGCTAGCATTGCAAGATTTTGCGCTGCAATGAAGTTGCAATGACGTGTTGTTAAGCGTTTTTCCTTGCGAAATTGATTTTTTACACTGTGCGTCAACATCTTCATTCCCTGAAACTTTAAACCCCGTTCATATGATAGCCCTTTTAGTTACGATAATTTCTCTCATTGGTCTTATTGTCATGCCACTTATGGATTTTCCGTAATTTTCTGTTATTCACACTATGTTCAAATTGCCCCACATGTTCAAATTACCCCACCCTACCCTACTGAATATACCTACTGTCTATCAAAGCAGTGTCAACAAACGTAGCAATCTGTGCTCAAATGATCAAGCATTTAGGTGGTCACTCAACCCAAACCAGCCTGGCACGGCGGTAAAGTACCCACGGACCTGAGCCGATGGGACAGGGCGACTCAAAGCACTTCTGGATATGAAGGTCTAGACGTGCATTGTGTACAGCACAGCGCTGCCGACGGAACACGGTGCTGCCATCTGTTGTCGAGTTCCGACACTGCCGCCGGCACCGGAGCGGACGAGGCACTGATTAGTCAGGCTTTTAGAAGGAGTACACGGTGATTTTGCTGCCGTTGGGTGGCTTAGTAAGTTTGTCGATTACAGACTCTGGAAAATAGAGCACGTCAGATTACACACTGTTTGCTAGTGATGTCACATGGGCAACTCAGACTGATGACGTAACGTCGCCTACAGATACAGAAACAAACACAATGACACTTGTGTGTATCACTGACTAGTGACGTCATGAGGGTTGATACTGATACTGTGACGTCACTAACGGAGATACACGTCACCTATTATGACGTCACGTGCGTCAGTGTCTGCGCGTATCAGAGAGGCCGGTGGCGCCGTGTCGGCTGGTGTGGGTGGTCAGAGACGCCGTCACTTACTGGGGACATTGAAATCGATGGTCCGGGACTGGCCACCGTCACATCCCAGGTCTGTCTCGTGCAGGGCAGTCAGGACGGCCTGGCGGTTTTCGAGTGAGGATGTTAGGAACAGTCTGTACAGTTTCCTGCAGGTCACTGCCACCCTGCAACAGATCAAAACAAAACAGAACGGGTCAGAATACGGGACACAGTCACACAGTGGCACCAGCACAGCGGGCGACTCAACACGGTTAGACCATGTAGTAATAATGCCGTTCATAACAGAACATATGTGCCTCCAGCTACCTCAAGTTCCCAGTCTGGTGCTGCAATTTGCTATACATGTTTCACACGATACTAAGAGCCTTATGCCATCCAATATTATCAGGCGCGTAACCACGAGTCTGAAGTTACTGGGGACTACATGGAGGGCCGCGAAGACCAAATATTATATTTCAGGATCAGTCTTCGCCCGAGTGGGGGGGGGGGCGAAGGGGGGGGCGTTTTGGGCCACACCTGCCAGTTTTGTTTTTCGTTTTTGCTGCGCGTGTAAGGAAAACCGCGGCGCGCACCGCCGCGATACTTGTTATAGCTTATGATGCCTCACTTTCGCATCGTGTGTGAAAATTTTGACCCCAGGTCACCTAAGGTCAGGTCAACAGGTTAAGCAAAGTAACCATGCCTCTAAAAAAAACTTTGTGACTCTGTCATTCCTACTGTCATTCCTATATCTCAGTTTTCACCTCGGTTACCTAACGTCAGGTCAGTTTTGTGACCTCTCCATTATAAGTCGTGGGGATAAACTTGAAATGCTCTTCTTTTGGCCGAAAACATATAAAAACACCGTGACACAGGTAAACATGACACACTGTGACTGAACCGGAAAATTGCACATGTGACCCCGTCTATGCCCCTGAGGTTATCTCAGGTCATGAAACATCTCCAACAGTTTTTTACCATAACTTTAGGTAGAAACATGCAAGAGCGCTGAAAACACCATGGATGTGTTCAGCTCAACAATACCAATCGAATGACATGCAACATGACCTTTTCCGTGACCTTGACCAGGGGTCAAGTTTTCCAGTTGACCTTTTCAGGTCAACTTATGGTTATTTCGACGCGTCTCGACGAGACAAACGCGATGCCGGTAAAATCAGCGTCATACAAGTTTTGAGTAAAAAAATATGATACAAAAACCTTTTCCGCAAAAACGCCAACCTGGAAGCCAAAACGTTGACCTTAGGTCAAATCTGAGAACATTACTCAGAAGGGCCTTTCAAAGAGCTATCGAATACACTTTCCCGCAGGCAGCACTGCAGCTCTATTGGTTCCTGACTTATGCGCCGATTTGTGAAAAGCTGTCAAAATTGGAAAAAAAGTTCGTGAAAATTTTACCTTTGGTTCCAGTAACCTCAGCGATGACCTGATCAAAAATGACAGGTAATTCTGAAAGATACTGTACAGCGAGCTATCTGTTGTTTTTACCGCATCTTCCTAGCTTGCTTACTTTCCGAGATAATCTGGTGTGGAGAAAAAGCCCCCCCCCCCTCCCACCATGGCGAAGTTTGCTGAGAGGCCCGCCCGGGCGCTGGGTACACAAAACATCCATAGTTTTGTCCTCCGTTGACGACATATTACTATTCATGTCGATTTAGAGACAATATTTTGCTATTAAAGCAAATTGAGGAGTTCGTCGGTTTTACTGGGGACGGTCCCCAGTAACCCAAAAGTAACTGGGGACCGGTCCCCAGTGTCCCCAGTGGTGGTTACGCGCCTGAATATTATGTCCATATGGGTGGCTATCAAAGCATACAAAAGCGCAGCGTACAATCCTCAAAACATACAAAATCGTAACATACAACGCGCAAAACCTACAAAACAGGCCAGGTAGGGGACAGACCAAACGTACAAAAGCGCAGCGTACAAAATCCCAACGTACAAAAGTTTACCGTCCAATGGGTAAGGCGTACAATGGCAAATCAACCAATGATCAGAGCGTACAGAATTGGAACGTACAATGGCAAATCAAACAAACGCGTATCATACAAAATTGCAACCTACAAAACGAGATGATCGTATCATACAAAATCACATCGTCTAAAATCGGAAGGTACAAAATGCCTCTGGTTAACGCCGGGTGAATTGATATTTAACAAGTCAGCCACCAGATGGGGTAATGGTGCTGTGGCAGTGTTTTTTTGGAAGCCACCAGGAAATAGAGTGGAATGCCACTAAGTCCCTTAGAAACACGATACCTCTGGACGCTGCACCGGCTGGCTATCGACGCTGCGGGCGGGCTGCACCGGCCGACTATCGACGCTGCGGGTGCCGCGGGGACCGGTGCCGAGGAGAAGCGGGCATCAAGACCGTGAGAAATCTATTATATTGGCGGGTGTGCTTATGTAGGTAAATGAGGCAAACGTACATAGGTTAGGTATGTAACACCCTCATCCTTGATCACACACCCCTACCCACGCACTGCGGGGGGCTGTTTGAACAACCCCTCCGGTTTCTCGCGAATATCTAAAAAAACGGCGGCTCAGAGTGCCGCCGTGTTTTGCACACCTTATCATACATCTTTTCTACGCCTTCTGTGAAAACTTCAGACCAAAGTCATCCAAGGTCAGGTCACCATATCACGTCAAGTGACCTTACTACATGAAAAAGTTTCAATGCCTGTCACAGCTACACCGAGTGACTGATCACCTTGAAACTTTGAGTAATTGATAAAACAACAGTATACACTATACGCAATACACATAATGTATACAATAATAATAATAATAATACACAAAATGTATCTCTCGGAACTTCGATATCGGTGACCTAAGGTCAGGTCAATTTTGCGACCTCTCCATTATGAGTCAATGGGAGAAAATTGAAAGGCGCCTCTTTTGGCCGAACGTCATTCTAACCACTCTCAAACATCGAATTACAAGTAGAATGACAAACTGAACCGGAAAATGGTACCTGTGAGTTGACCCCTCTTAATGTCCCTGAGGTCATCTCAGGTCACGAATGGTATCCTACAGTTTTTCGCAAATAACTTTTGACAGAGACATGCTAGAGCGATGAAAAAACCTTATACGTATGTGTTTGGCTCGACGATACAGATCGACTGATGCAGCATGACCTTTTCTGGTCATGTCATGACATTGACCTGAGGTCATGACCTTGTCCTGAGGTCATGACCTTGACCTAAAGTAAATTTTTCAAGTTGAACTTTTGAGGTCAACTTATAGTTCTTTCGATGCGTCGCCTTGACGAGAGGAACACGATGCTGCTGAAAATAAGCTCGTGCATGTTTTGAGTCAAAAGGTATTGCAGAAAAACAGTTCCCGCAAAAACCATCTACCTATTCTGGCAGTTCATTTGGCCCCTGCAGGCTAAACCGTTCCTAAGCTATGCGACGGTTTTTCGAAGTTATCGAAGTTTGACCTGGAAAGTGGCTAAATTTTACCTTTGGTGACCTCTGTTGACCTGACCTTTGAGCTGACCTAAAAAGTGGCCGATATAATTTCTTCATTACTTCTGCCGCTCTTTCGAACGCCACCTACGGCGTGTCGCTACGTGGCCCAGGAGCCGAGTGAGAAGGGGAGTGTTCAAACACCCCCCACCCCCCCCCCCCCAGTGCAGGTGGCGCCGAGCACCGGCCCGGCGCCGGTTAGTCAATCGCATGGCGTTTAACATAACGGTACATCATCGGTGTTTAACCCGCGCCCTGCTGGGGGGGGATGTTTGAACACCCCCCCCTGTGTTTTTTCACGAATATCTAAAAACGGCAGCGCGGAGCGCCGCCGTTTTTGGCACACCTTATAATACATTTTGTACATACTATTGCTCTTAGCAATCGTTGAAAAATTCGAAGCGATCGGTCTCTTGGTGTAGCTATGGCGGACATTGAAGCTTTTTATGAGGTGAGGTCACTTCAAGTTATCTGGTGACCTGACCTTAAATGACCTTGGTCTTAAATTTTTAAAACATGTGTAGAATTGATGTATTATAAGGTGTGCCAAAAACGGCGGCGCTCCGCGCTGTTAACTATACTAAGATAAACTCTGCATATCTCAGAGTTTTGATATCGATGACCGAAGGTCAGGTAAATTTTGCGACCCCCCCCATTATAAGTCAATGGGAGAAAATTGAAAGGCGCCTCTTTTGGACCAAAGCCATTATAAAAACTCCCAAACAATGAAATACAAGAAATTAAGACACATTGAACATGAAAATAGTATCCGGGACCCCTGTTTATGCCCCTGAGGTCATCTCAGGTCACGAATAGTATCTAACAGTTTTTCGCGAATACCTTTTGATAGAGGCATGCTTGATGCTAGAGCGATGAAAACGCCTTGGATGTGCTCAGCTCGACGATACGGATCGACTGATATGCAACATGACCCTTTCCGGTCAGGTCATGTTGGTAAAAGTAAGCTCGTGCAAGGCTTGAGTCAAAAGTTATTGCAGAAAAACTTTCCAAAAAATTGGTTATTTTGGCAGTTTTTGCCCCCTGCAGGCAAAACCGTTGGCTCTAGGTCAAATCTGAGAGAATTATTCAGAAAGGGCGTTAATAGGGCTATCGAAGTCGCTTTTCCGCGGCGCTGTAGCTATATCGGTTCCCGAGTTATGCGTTGGCTTCTTGGAAACTATCGACATTTGACCTGAAAATCGGCGAAATTTTGCCTTTGACCACTGGTGACCTGACCTTTAGCCTGACCAAAAAAGTGACCGAAGTGATTTCGTTATTATTTTTGGTGCTCTTTCGAACGCCGCCTTCCGCGTATCGCTACGTGGCCCAGGAGTCGAGTTAGAAGTGGGTGTTCAAACACCCCCCCCCCCCAGCAGGGCGTGGAAATCCAGGACCCCCAGCGGGGCGCGGGCTAAAACACATTTGGAAAATATAAATATCTTCAATACAATGTGCGCTAACCAGTTTTCTCAGTAATTCAGCTAGCAAATATCGTGCTGTGTTGTTTACATCGAGGGTCAAACTTAGCCCGCGCCGTGCTGGTGGCCTAGGTTTTCCGTGTCGTGCTGGGGGAGGCGTTTTCACGTCCCCGTCTAACTCGGCTCCAGGGTCAAAGGTCACGTCACCAGATGTCATCATAGGTAAAATGTTGCCTATTTCAACCGCATAACTCGGGAACCAATAGAGCTACAGCGCCACAGAAAAGCGCATTCAACAGCTCTTTCAGAGGCCTTTCCGAGTGCTGTTGTTAGATTTGACCTCAGGTCAAATATAAATCGTGACGTTAGTATCAACGCACGATGCGTTAGACGCTGGCAAAACGCCAATACGGGCGAGGGTTAAATCATATGTGAACTAACCAGTTTTTGAGTGGTTAACCTACCAAACATTTTAAATGTGTTTAACAGGATGTTTACAGTGAGGGTTGAACTTGAAAAGACGGACCATTGCACGATGGGACCGCAGCCCGAATTAGCGCGACATTGGTGGATTTGCCGCCCTTTCCCAAACTGAGTTAGGCTGTTCCACGTAGTTCAGAAATATCCATGGACCACGAATCTGCAAATATTTTCGTCCATGGTGTATAGCGTCCGCGCCACATCAGCCCAAATACAAAGTTCTGTGACAAGCATCGTAGACCCGTTTTCGTACGGATAAAAGTAGCAGCTAATGTAGGTAAGACAAAATATATATTAGACGGCTTTATCAATATTTTCGGGGTATAACCTGATAGTTTAGACCATGGGCTTCACGATGGAAAGAAAAACTTATTACGGAATATATAAATACGCTTCAAATGTTAAGTTTGTAGGTGTTTTTAAAATTGTGACTTAATTTTACTGTTATAAACATTCTAGAATGCCGATATAAAACGTCCCGCTAGGTCGCGCTCTTCTTAGTTATCAATATATGGTCTTTACCGATCAATTGCCTTTCAGAAAATGTATAATTTAGCTGCTGCAGCCTGCTACATCGAAAATGAGGGGCATTTTTGTTTTTACTTCAGGTCGCCGGTGCTGGCCGTGCGCGGTTACCACGAGCCGGCCGGAAGCTGGGAGTAACAGATCCGATCCTCCTAGGAGTCGAACAAGTCTGCCAAGTGCCAACTATATTTAAGTTTTGTCCGGAAATATCCGTACCTGCTATCGGAGTGTCTGATGATACACTTTTCTGACCCTCACTTTATTTGTTATATAGTCCATCAGGCTATCAGATTCCCATCATGGTTTTGGTGGCTACATTATTTGCTTATCGGAATTTCCGGTTCCGTCATGACTTAACCTGGCAGGTGATGCCATCTTATCACGTGACCGAACCGAGTCAAGGTCAACGCTGGTCAACTGATTAATTAATTGATTAATTGATTAATCAATTAATTAATTAAATGACTAATGATTATTTAATTAAATTTATCAGGAAGTGCTTCGAAAGTACACCGACTACCATTTGTGTGATTCTATCATCCCTTTCATGTGAAAAGCGGGCACGAAACACGAAAAAGTACCGATGTCGCGCTAATTCTCGCTCCGATCCCATTGTGCATTGTGAGAAATAGTTTTAGTGTCTATGCTACATATTTTGCGACCGATACCCCCTAAACTCGATTACGACTCGCTGACGAAGTTTTGTAAATACAATTTGAAAGCTCCGACCCGAACGATTTCTTGTGGAGTAAAGCTCTCATTCACTTATTACATTAACAAACTCCACAGTCCACATCATATCCTTAACTGTAACTAAGCTGTTGGTGGCGGTAAACACCCATTTGGATGTCGGCGGTGACGCCTAATGGTTGAGCTGACCTGACCCGACCTACCCAAAATGCACGGATACATCGTCTTTGATCAAAACTTGCACGAAATTCGAAATCAGAACGCCGAAAAAAAAACTACATAACAACCTCATTTTAAAAAGTTAAAATAGGCCACGATTTCCCTGACCTTTAAGTCATTTACCCGACTTGAAATGCCAACTAATGACCGGCGATCTTAAAATCGGGTATCATCGGCTTCCTTTAGTTACGGTAGGACGTTCATGTTTTCGCGAAGCTATAGTTCGGTTAGGGACTGAACGATTGGGGATCCAACAGAATCCCCCCCCCAAATTATATGCTAGCGGCTGAAAACGCGGTCACGGAAAGAGCATACAAACACATAAGTCCTTAATCCTCGCCCGTACTGGTGTTTTGCCAGCCGCGAACGTATATGCAGGGGGGGGGGGGGGGGGGTCCGTTGGAGACATAGTTTGTTACGAGAGACGCCCATTTCGAGGTTTAAAGTCCATGCTATTAAAAGCCTAATTTCAGGTATTTAAAATAATCTTGGACCGACCTGTGACCTCGGAACTCCACTTGAAGGTACTCATCACATCAGAAGCGTCTCGTAGCGTTATTTTGTTTGCTGCCTCGCCCGTTTCGCTGCGCCTCGAGCTATGGGCCATGGGCTATGGGTTCTCGAGCTATGGGCTGGGAAAGTTTACCCCCCCCCCCCCCACCCAGCAAGTGGTGTGTGGCGAAATACTCCAGCAACTGTCGGGTTAACCTTCGCCCGTATTGGTGTTTTGCCAGCCTCGAACGTATAGGGGGGGGGGGGGCGGGTTCGTTGGACCGCCCCCCCCTTGCCGTTTGGCCCCTGATCGAGCTAGAGCTTCGAGAAAAAAACGAGCGTGCTGCTCGTGACGAGAGGAAGCCGGGGACCGGGGTGATACCCAATTTTAAGGTCCTAGGTCATTGGTTGACTTTCCAGGTCAGGTCAATGACCCACAAGTCTGGAAAATCGGGACCTGTTAGAACATCGTAAAGTGAGGTTGATGAGGGATTTTTCGGGGTGCTGACCACGAATATCGTGTCAGTTTTGATCATAGATGATGTCTTAATGCATTTAGGCCAGGTCAGGTCAGATCAGGCCAATCAGTAGACGTCCTGCCAGGTATTCATAGTACGTGTCAGCCGTTACTGACAGGCTGACAGCTTTGTAACATGTTACGAAGACACCAAAACAACTTCGTAAATGTTCAAATGGTTGCTTAATTCGAAATCAGCTCCAAAAAGTAGCCTAGAAACATGTAAAACTCGAAGAAGTGAACCTAGGTCATCAAAGGTCAATGATCTGACCTGACCTTCAGGTGACCTTGACACCCACCATAATGCATAGGACCAACATCATATCACATGTTTGAACGTTTGACACCGCAAAAATACTGCAAACGCGCGGCTAATACGAGCCGACATACGCCGAATCGCGATTCCGGCCAAACATGGTCTCGAAAAATAGGCCACAGGTCAAGGTTCATTTGGGACAGGGTCATGAAATTTTGAGGGTAGGTGTACAATTGATTGACTCGACAGTCGACCGTACTGAAAGTTTCATCGCGATCAACCGCTTTTTACGCGAGTTATTCGCGAAAAACCATGGGGGTGGCGGTTCGTTTGATCCTCCCCCCCCCTATACGGGCGAGGGTTAAGTCAGTTAAATTTCTTTTGCAGTTTTCAATTTAATTTACGAATTATGTTCCGGCAGCTATGGTCGAAATGAGCAGAATGCTGCTCAATCATCCAAGCGCCACTTCGTTCTCCGGCCCGCAGAGAGCGGGGATGTAAGTCAGGCACGGCCTTGGCCGTTTCCTCTGGGGCCGCGCCGTCTGCCGAGGGAGGGGAGACCTTGCCCAGTCTGAGGGAGGGGGACGACGGCGCCGCCGGGACGCCCCGTCGCTCCGAGACCGGCGCTCACTGTATAAACAAGCAAAAAACGCTGACCGTGCAAAGCTTGGCTGTTCTTTGACAGAGGAGGCATCTAGCGGAATATTTCGTAACTACGCAAGCTTCTAACAAAGAAGTCGCTTGAAGCGCAGATGAGATGTAGGTTTTGATCCAACTGAAAATTGACATCTCAAGGACGACGAAATGATGTAAATTTATATGAAATGGTTTTGTATGATGCGTACTTTGATTAATGCCATTAATTTCCACTGCTTTTTTGTGTGAAACGATTTTGTACCTTGCGATTTTGTATGACACGATTTTGTATGCTGCGCTTTTGTATGTTTTGACTGTCCCCTACCCGGCCTGTTTTGTAGGTTTTGCGTGTTGTATGTTACGATTTTGTATGTTTTGATGATTGTATGATAAGATTTTGTATGCTTTGATATGGAGCCTGTCCATATCTATATTAATACCAGTCCAGTCCAGATAATGTAGCTGCCCGTCCGTTTGTCCGTCTGTCTGTCTGTTTCCATCGCATCAACACAACCACCTGAATCAGAAAGTCTGCTTGTGGATGCCTATTCTTCTGTTGCGAGTTTGTTTCCATTTCCAGTGTCCCCGTGCCCGTATCACTATGTAAACCTCCAAGGGATACCCAGTTTCTGTGATTATTGCGGTCTATCCAGATACACATAATATCCGCCGTCGCCGTCCGGCCGACTGACCTGCTGACCGCTGTCACCTCTGACTGGGTCAGGGCAGGGATGTCCGTGAGGCGCCGGGTGTCTTTGAACTCCAGCGTATTCAGCTGGGAACAGCCGTGGAGGGCGGACAGCACAGTTTCGGAAATGACGCCGGATCCGATAAAAGTGACGTCCTTCAAGCTGGTGAGGGCAGCCAGGAGGCGTCCCGTCGCTTCCGGTGTCACAGACGGTGACTCTGCAAAACATAAAAACAGACACACATACCGACTGGAATGGCTGCAACTCAAGACAAATAATAATCACAGCAAAGTAGTTAGTACTAACCAGTACGAAACTGTTTGGGAAACGGACAAGCGAGAGCAATAAAGGAATAGTGGGAGAGCGCAGCAGTAAGATCTAACAGCTTTATATGGGCCATCCTTCTAACAAGTCCATAGCAGCGTAGCAGTCTCGACTCTTGAGCGCCCGTCGCTCTTTGAGAATGAGAAGCCTAATCATATACTATATTGATACATAATAGCCAAATACATATACTCATTAGCATGATCAGTACATCTGTTTAACTCAATTTGATAAAGTACAGTAGTAAGCAGAACGTAAGAGCCACGTGTTCCCAACATATCGACACCTTTTTTTATACCCCACATTCTGTTCTCCGGTGAATTTCCGGGAAGCACGAAAGATCTCTTTTTACAAGTGTCCAATCGTCCGATCCTGATCAAATTTGTGTGTTCGTAAGCTTGTTCTGGCATTGCTTGATCTGCCAGTGCCAAGACAGACAAACTTGAGAAAAATGGAGTGACTGTACCTTTTTTGAAGGTTGCTAAACAACTTGTCTGAACTTCACGGGAGAACAAATGTGGGGTTTAAAAAAGGTGTCGATATGTCATGGTCATTGCCCATTGGTCAGTGGTCACGATATCTTGGCACCGATACTCTGCTCGTGTTGGTGTTGCTCACCAGACATGTGCATGGATCCGAGAGCTGGATCTATGATCTCAGTGGATCTCTCGACAAAATAGAGGGGTTGAAACTTGGATCTATGATCCGAGTGGATCTCTCGACAAAATTCAGGGGTTGGATCTATGATCCGAATGGATCTCTCGACAAAATTTAGGGGTCGGATCTATGATCTCTGTGGATCTAGCGGGCAAAAATTTGTGGAGGACCTATGATCTGTATGGATTTCGCGACAACATGTAGCCAATGAAACCCTTATCCTACATAATTGTACACCTTACAGTGCAATACAATTGAGAATTGTCACTTGTGGACATGGTTAAGACCAGTTGTAATCATTAGGCATCATCATTAAATTTGAATTTAAATCAACAACATGTGTAGGTACTACATTTAAAATAAACCAAGAACATGCACATTGCTACTTTTTGTGACCAATTGTAACTTTTTCATGACAGCACTGATGACAATCTTATCAACAAGCTACAGCCACTTTAATTCAATGATCAAACAATACAGACAGATGCAGTGGCAGCGGGGCACAGCAGATTTTCATTTTGGTCCCATTCTTTCCATGCAATGCCAGTAGGGCTAATGTTAAAATGCCAAAATCTATGGGGGCACTGTACCCTGGTGCCACTCCCCCCCCCCCTGTTCCGCCGCCTAAGGACAGATGTTAGGAAATCAAACCTGGAAGCCAAATAGGTTAGTTTTGTTAAAAATAATCCAGAAATCCACTTCTGCCAGGTATGAAATCCCAATCCAGAATGTTCGTATGAGCTATAAGTATGTGCAACACAATTTCGATTTAGTAAGAATAGCAACCAACCTCTAATACTTTCCTTATAAAATTACAATTTCAAAAATGGCATAAACTTCTTCAGCTTACCTACTTTTGGCATCGTGCCACGTGTGGTGCCATGCTGTGCTTTCTTTATGAGAGAGCCTCCCAAAAAAGACAAACGAAATTCACAGCTCACGTTTTGGTAATATTGTTTTATTACGTCATTATCGTTTGACCAATGAAAAATCTTAATTTGACTAAAACCGTAATGATTCCAAAAGATTCCCCGTAACAGGCTCTTCAAACTAATGACGTAAGATATTGAGAATTGTGATTCTTTTGAAAAGTGAATAAAATAAAGATGCAAGGCGCACACCCGGCTCAGGGCCATGTAATACCGTTTCAGCTTACGTTTACGTCATTAAATTCAACGCTACAAAGATGATATTCACAAACAATTGTATCGTAAAATAACGTGAGGCAGAAAAAATGAACATTCTGATGAAAAAACTCTAGACTTTTAAATTTCCAGTTTGATTTTTTTTATTTATTTACATTATACTCGAAGGTGGAACGCTTAGCTCATTTGTTATTTGAAATGACGTCACGAGGTCTATTTAGATACTGAATAATCATTTTACGGTAAATATCCAAGGCCATTACAATTGATATTTCGCTTCCCATCGCTTCCGCAGGCTGTTGAATATTTTTATACCTTAGTTTATATCTCAGTTTATTTTATCAAATATTTCTTTCAATAGATTGAAATACCTCTTCCTAACCAAGCCACATGTGCAGTGTCAGAAAAGTGGCCCGTTTCTAAGTTTTCTTGAACTCGGAAGATTTGTTCTGCGAAAAGTCTTTACTAAAGAAAAGCAATTTTTGTTCTGTGAGCAAACGTTCCCTAAACAGATGATTTCTGTGCAACAAAGTACCTCTACCCATCTATGTCAGCATTATCAGGCTTGATGGAGCATTTCACAATGGGTCGAACTTAAAAAAAAAACCAACTGCCTACCCATTTTGACTGATTTTTCTTCTTCAGCAGATCAAGTCATCTCTCTCCAGTCTCCATGGCTACTGAATGAAGACCTGGACTCCTGAATAGAATGCAGTACAAACTACTGACCTACTCCCAAGAACCAGCACCGCCTGCTACTCTTGGTTCACCAGCTGACAGCTGTTGGCAAAACTTTCACTGGTATTAGATTGATAGATATAACTGGTATTTGATCGGCAGCCTGAAGCCCATCAACTGTGATTTGTTATGAACAGGTGATCTGTGAATTGTGATCACACAGTGTGTGCATTAACAATTAATCCTGTATTTTATAATACAAATGTTGAAAATTTTGTCACTTTTTTAACATCTGGTTCAACACGTATGATATGAATGAAGGACTACACAGCATGCAGGAGCTGGAAATGGGCAATGCCCCAATGGATATGCAAACTTAACGTAATCAGGTGAGATAAACCTGAAAAGCTCGATTTCATATCCATATTAGCATGCAGTGCCTACAAAGTAGTGAATGCTTAAAAAAATTAACTGACAGGCAACAGCAGTTCAAACTTCAAGTTTGAGTTAATAACGTAGTCAGGTGAGATAAACCTGAAAAGCTTGATTAATTTACACGTACACTGGTCTGAGAAACAACACTACCAAGCTAGTGAGTAGTAAATGGGCAATGCCCCAAATGGATATGCAAACTTTACGTAGTCAGGTGAGATAAACCTGAAAACCTCAGCTTGATTAATTTACATGTACACTGTTCTGAGAAATGACACATATACCAAGCTAGTGAGTAGTACCTAAATGCTATAAGAAAATTATGGGTACTGGATAAGCATATTACCCATAATACATATATCAGCACAACCTATCCTACCTTTTCTCACACAAATCAAACGAAGGTACCAAACAAATCACAAAAATAACACGCGAGTCATGGGAGACGAGTCATAAGCCTTGGCCTTTTGACGTCTAAAACACTGCCATCGCCGCACCAACAAGCTCGCTCCCCGCCCGGCTCCCTTCATAACGCAACCGGGCGCAAACTTTTTCTGAGTTCTCGCAGAACATATTTGGTGTTTCCGTGGTGGCAGACTATCCCCTGGTAAAAGTTCCCAATTGCAGTAAAGTATGAAAAAATGATATCAGTAGATGTAAAAAAGATTTTTCTTTTCAAAAATGTCAAAATTTAGCAATTTCATAACGTGTGATGCCCATATTTTACGATAGTCTGCGGGGTCGTTCCGTGCCTGCTAAGGTCAGCTTCACTTGGATCGTTTAAGACACCTAGACATCATTCATTGCAAAACAAGGTATGGCTAGAATGGAAATTGATTGGAAAAAGTTATAGAATAGTTTTTGTTTCGTAAAAATGAGCAAAAAAATGCGTATGAGGATAATAAGTGACAGCGTCTTTTGAGGTATCGCCTTTTTGGTGCCGGCATAAGAGAACTTGGACGAATTTATGGCAAAATTTTTGTGAATGATATTAAAATGAACAAAATAAACAGTTATTGTCTTTTTGATGCCCTTTTCCCATCTGAATTACACAAAAAAATGACTTTTTTTATTTTTCTCGAACTCATGGCAGTAAGATATCTTAACTTGTAATAAATTGACCGAAGGCATTATTTTGTGCTGCATATTATTCATTAAATTTTGTATTAAAATAAATTGAACATCAAAATCGTTTTTGTCATTCGGCAATGAACTTAACTAGCAACAAATACTTTTTAAAAAATAAATACATTCTCAGACTAGGCAGCGCTGTCTGGCGCGTCTCCGCGCGCTTTTACGCGACTGCGCCGGGTTAGTCTCGCAATTTGCGTGAGTTATTGTAAAGAAGTATAATTTCGTGGGGTAATTTAATAGTTAAATGTTTATGTGCAATTTTTCTCGTTTTTTTTCATACTCAACAATATGATTTTTGTTTAAAGGCTGAGATACTGAGACTCATTCGACTTCGACCATCTTCGTTCAAGGAATCTGAGGTGGGATTGTTCATGTCTATTTTTGTAACAAGCTCAGGTAATGGTAATACTTAACATAAACAATGTGTTTCAGTTTGTCTTAACTTCTCCCTTCTTGATTATACCTTCACTTCTACCTAGGCTAAGAAAGTGATATCCAAGGGTAGCTGCTTTCACATTAGTAGCCTTCTGGTGGGTTCAGATTGTTTTCTTGCATTTAGTTATGATATGTTCTTGGATTTCCCTTGTTAAAATTAGGCAAATGTGAATATTAATATTTATATAGGTATGCATCATTATACTTGAGCAATGGCAATGTAAGCTACCTGCCTATTAAGTAGATACAAGATTGCATGGGGATTCATTAAGCAGGCGTCTCACGAGATGCCAGATCTGAAACATAATCTAACCCGACCTAACCTTACCTACTAGCCTACAACCTACAAGCCTAACACCTACAACCTACATTGCTATCGTAGACTGATCTGGCATCTTGTGAGGTGCCTGCTTAATTATTACCATTGCATGTTGGTCATGTGCAGGTGTTTCACTTTGATATGTGCTGCATTTCAACAATATCTGCCCATTATGCTAAAAAGAAACTGATATAATGCAGTAGCTTCATTAAAAATTTGGAACCATAGCTAAGATCCAACTTTGTTCTGCGACCTTTTCAAAATTTTAGTCTGCGAACTTAGATCCCCAAACCACTTTTCTGACACTGCACATGTGTCAGTATCATGTTTTATTGTTTCTCAATTAATTGTGTTAGCTGGAAACTGGAAAGCCTCGTGGTTGTCTAATGCAAGATTGTCTTATCAATATCATTATGTAGATTCTAACATCAACATGAATTGTGATGTGGTAGGTACCTAGTAATGTATTATTCATTAGTCATTACTTTGACTTACCTCTATGTTAATTGTTAATGCAAACTTTTCTGTTGGTATGTGAACAATCTTCATGTCACTCAATTCTCTCAAGTTGTGACCGTCATGAGCCTCCTTTACGAGTATTTTGTATTCTGTATAATGTAACTGGAGGCCTTTAGTAATATGGCCTTTGTATATGATTGATTGTTTCTAACCATACTTTGGTATTCATAACTTCTTATTGAAAGAAAGTTGTTAACATTTTGAGCACCTATGAGCTATGATCCAAATGGATCTCACGACCAAATTGGGGAGCCAGATCTATGATCCAAGTGGATCTAGCGACAAAATTGAAGGGTCAGATCTATGATCCCAGTAGATCTCTCGACAAAATTGAGAAGTTGGATCTATGATCTGAATGGATCTCGGATCAGGATCCATGGGATCGGATCTCAGATCCATTTTTCCGGATCCAAGCACATGTCTGTTGCTCACCATAAATGAATAGCCCTGTGACTGTGTGGGTCGCCAGAGCAGCAAGCTGGTCCAGGAGTGTGTCCGTTGCCAGCTGTACACCGACCAGCAGTCCCTCCGACGGATATCTGACGAAGGTCAGCGGTGTCCGCGTCATCCCCGACCCTGTAGAGAAGGATATAATCGCCCGTTAACAGCATTGTGGGTAGGGAGAGCGTTGGTCGTGGGCACCACAACTTAGTCAGCTTATCGACAGACAATACTCGTATAGGTGGCATTATAATCACCTGCCTCCCACAATTAGGCTCGGGACAATAAGACTTTCATTATTCATTTGTTTTCATCGTATTCTAGTTCTTTAGAAACATTTTTGTTGGTTTGATGTTAAGTGCATTGTGTTTAGATATTGAAGCTAGGTTACATAGCTGTTGATGGTATGTTTAATCAACGCGCATTGTGTTATTGATTCAAACCTCAGACTTAATTACTGATCAGACCTCGGCCGGTTTATGTGCTAATAAGCAAAAGAAGTAAACCGAACGAATTCGCCCTTATTGATTCAAACCTCAGACTTAATTACTGATCAGACCTCGGCCGGTTTATGTGCTAATAAGCAAAAGAAGTAAACCGAACGACTTCGCCCTTCCCTTCTTTGCAAATTTCTTTCTCTCAACACACAATCATGCAACCATTTCAGGAAAGTTCATCCACTTCTTATTAGGCTACGCCATTCTCGAGATCCAGTGTCGCAACTATGTACGTGTCGACGCGACGGTGCTAGAAACTCACTCCACCAGCACCCTATCGACCCTTCTCACCAGTAATGTCCAGTCTCCTCAGCGACTGGGGCAGCAGCCGCAGCCACTTGCCGGAGCTGTCCACGGGTGGGCTCACATCGAGCCGCTCCAGAGCCTTCAGCGGCTCCAGCAGCGCCTCCAGCTGCCAGTCGCTGATGCCGGCCGGCAGCGTCAGCTCACGCAGACTGGAAGCGTTGGCACGCGCCAGCCGACGCAGAGCAGAGACCCTCAGCTTGAAGCCGCGCAGGTTAACCTTCTGCAGGGCGTGGCAGGTGGCTGCTGGAATAAAGCAGCACCAGTCAGTGAATAAGTGGTCACTTGTATGGACAAGGAATGACAGTTGCACCGGGACAAAGCGTACCAGTTCGTGCTTAGCGCGTTTCACACAGGACTCACCGACCAGTCGGAGGTCGGTGTCCGTCTCAGCGGTCGGCGCCTGCAGTTCGGTCATCTTCGGCTGGTCCTGCACCTTCAATACGAGCTCCAGGCTCGTGGCCGGCGCCGGGACCTCTCCACTACGGGTTTTCTGATCGGTTAGTTCCCGCCGACAGTCGCTGACGATATCGTCGACGGCGGACCGCCACCGTTGGCAGACTGTCGACACAGACGGAACAAAAAGGAACAGATTACATGCCAGCGGCGAGCTTCGGAATGAAAACTCGCATACAGGGAGCGTTTGCAACACTACCAAAACAAATAGGTGATAGCTAATAACCACGCTGTGGTTTTTGGTGACCTTTCGCTTCTCTAGAAACCCTCCATCCACGTGCAGACTTCTGATCAGATTGTCCCAAAGCCGACCACTCCGCTGGCTAAGTTGCGTAGTTGCGAAGAGACGCCTGCTGGATCTCCACCGAACGTGACCGTTCCGACAGCCGTGGCCGCCACAGCACAGGGGTAGCCCTGTGTACCGTGTATGAGTGCGTGTGTGTGTGTGTGTGTGTGGGTGTGTGTGCGTTTTTTTTTTTATCCATGACAGCGACCATGTTTGACTCGGAGCTTAATAGCCACACTTTGAGTGGACCGCTCTACGATGGCAAATACAAATACAAATACAAATAAGGAGAAACACCATATCGATTGTATGTTATTGTGAAACACGATACATGACCTCGCCAGTCGGCAGGACACTCACCCCGCCTGGCGCGGAACATCTCCCAGCAGTCCATCTTGCTCAGCACCATCTTCAACAACTCGTGGTCCAGAAGATAAATGGCAGGAGCCCATTGCAGTGCAGCCTCTCGCACGTCGCCGCCCGCCAGTCCCGCCTCCTCCTCAGCTTGGGTGATGACGTCACAGTTTCTGATGGCGCCACACTTGTCACAAGTGTCCCCCTTCGGAGAAGCCACCTCCTCGCCGTCACTGAGACAAGATGACGTCAGTGTGACGTGGTGTGACGTCATCAGAGATCGGACATTAGACGATAATTTCCAGAAGTCTCCACTTCCAAGACAGCACCGTACCATCGATCTGTGAAAGCCCATCTAGTGTCCCCTCCCCCCAATCCCTGTGCCACCCAGCAGCCTGCTGCCTCACAGTCACTCACAGACAAGTTGTCTACAAAACCGAGTTGTCTCTTACAAACTGTCTAGTGTCTACACAACCGGTTCGGCTCTTATCTGTAGACAAACTGTCCATACAACCGGTCAATATTTACAGACAAACTGTCTACACAACCCGGTTTACTCTTACAAACAAACTCTCTACATATCCGGGTTGACTCTTACAAACTGTCTTCACGTACACAACCGGTTTTACTCTTACAAACTATTCACAATCCCTTACAGTCAAAACCGACTTACTTCTACTGTTAACCCCCTAACGTCATCCCACCGACTAACCCCCACCTCACCCCTGCTGCCTCTCAGTCTCACCTCTGCGAACGGTCGGATGGCGCCGCTCGCCGGCGGACCTCCTGCCGCAGCTCCTCCACGACGACCTGGCGAGTGGTGCGCTCCTCGAGGACAGCCTGCCGCAGGCGGACCACCTCTTCACGTAGATGGACCACCTCCTGACGCAGTGTGGTGTTGTCTCCCTTCAGTGTGGCGTTGTCTCCCTTCAATGTGGCCACGTCTCCCTCCAGTCCGACCACCTGTTCACTCAGTGAGTAGCAGTTTTTCTTCAGTGTGGTCAGTTCCCCATCCAAACGGGCAATGTCCTGTTGATGGCGACAGGCGACGTGTCAGTTCCTCCTTCAGAAGTGCCATCTCTTCTTTCATCTGGATAAACTTCTCTTGGAGCTGTCCAGTCTCCATTTCTAAAACAGAAAACGTACGGTATGAGACTGAGAGAACGGTTTCACCTGAAACAGTCTAATGGTCGTAAGGACATGTGTCTATGGCTATTCTGTGAGTTTCTGATTTTTAACCCTCGCCCGTATAGGGGGGGGGGGGGGTCGAACGGATCCCCCCATGGTTTGTCGCGAATAACTCGCGTAAAAAGCGGCCGATCGCGACGAAACTTTCAGTACCCTCGCGTTATTCAATTTTACACCTACTCTGAAAATTTCATGACCCGGACCCCAATGACCTTTGAGCTGTGACCTACTTTTCGAGACTATGTTTGGCCGGAATCGCGATTCGGCGTATGTCGGCTCGCATTAGCCGCGCGTTTGCAGTCTTTTCGTGGTTTCAGGCGTTCAAACATGTGATATGATGTTGCCCCCATGCTTTAGGGTGGGTGTCAAGGTCACCCGAAGGTCAGGTCAGGTCATTGACCTTTGATGACCTCGGTTCAGTTTTTCGAGTTTTACATGTTTCTAGGCCAGTTTTTGCAGCAGAATTCGAATTTAGCAACCATTTGAACATTTACGAAGTAGTTTTGGTGCCTTCGTAACATGTTACGAAGCTGTCAGAGGCGGTTGACACCTACTAGGAATACCCGGCAGGACCCCTACTGCTTGACCTGACCTGACCTGACCCGACCTGGACTAAATGCATGAAGACATCATCTGTGATCAAAACTAACGTGATATTCGTGATCAACACCCCGGAAAACCCCGTAGCAGCCACATATTACGACGTTCTAACAGGTCCCGATTTTCTCGACTTTTAGGCTGGGGGGATCCAGAGCGTCGTAAGCCTCGTCGCAGCTGCGACGTGTCGCAAGTTGTGTAGTAAGTCGTTTTTGGAGGGATCAATTGATGAGTAGCGTTACTTAAGAAGTAAAGTCTATCGCAAAGTGCCTGATTTACGACACAACTTACGAATTTGAAATAGCAGTCGTAAGTTGTGTCGCAAGTTGATATGGCCTTGAGGGAGAGGTCACAGGTCACAGGTCATTGGGGTCATGGTCACGAAATTTGCATGGTACGTGGAAAATTGTTGAAACTTGAGATCCTGAAAATTTCGTTGCAATCCGTTGCCGCTAACGCGAGTTATAAAGCAAGAACCAACGGTTCGTCTATGAGGCCTCAATCCGCGCCAGCGAGAGTGTTGAACATGGTGCATAATATGTTATATTCACATTTATTGGGGTATTCAGGGTTATGAAGTAGCCTAATACCATTCCAGCAACTACTGGCGAATCCAGAAAGGCGGTCTTGGACGTTGCGAGGGGCATCCCCCAAAAGATTCTCCAAATTCTAAAAACGATGTGTCCCAGATGACCCCCATGACCTCGAATTGATCTCTGCGATGACCCCAAGTTGAACTCTGTGACCTGACGTGTCCCAGATGACCTCCAATTGAGCTTTGTGATGACCCCAAGTTGACCTCTGTAACCTGACGTGTCCCAGATGACCTCCGTGACCTCCAATAGAGCTCTGTGATGACCCCAAGTTGACCACTGTGACCTAACGTGTCCCTTGATGGCCCCAATGACCTCCAATAGAGCTCTGTGATGACCCCAAGTTGACCTCTGTTACCTGAAGTGTCCCAGATGACCTCCGTGACCTCCAATTGAGCTCTCTGATGACTCCAAGCTGACCTCTGTGACCTGATGAGTCCCAGATGACCTCCAATTGAGCTCTGTGATGACCCCAAGTTGACCTCTGTAGCCTGACGTGTCACAGATGACCTGTGTGATCTCCAATAGAGCTCTGTGGTGACCCCAAGTTGACCTCTGTGACCTGACGTGTCCCAGATGACCTCCAATTGAGCTCTGTGATGACCCCAAGTTGACCTCTGTAACCTGACGTGTCCCAGATGACCTCCGTGACCTCCAATTGAGCTCTGTGATGACCTCAAGTTGACCTCTGTGACCTGACGTGTCCCATATGACCTCTGTAACCTCTAAGTGACCCCTCTGACGACTCCAAGCTGACCTATCTGACCTGATGTGCCCCAGATAACCGCCATGACCTTCAATTGAGCTCTGTGATGACCCCAAGTTGACCTCTGTGACTTGACGTGTCCCAGATGACCTCCGTGACCTCCAATTGAGCTCTTTGATGACCTCAAGCTGACCTCTGTGACCTGGCGTGTCCCAGATGACCCCCAGTTGAGCTCTGTGATGACCCCGAGTTGACCTCTGTAACCTGACGTGCCCCCAAGTTGCCTTCTGTGACCTGACGTGTCTCAGATTACTTCCGTGGTCTCCAATTGAGCTCTGTGATGACCCCAAGTTGACCTCCGTGACCTGAAGTGTCCCAGATGACCTCTGAAACTTCCAATTGTGACCTCAATCTCCAACTCTACTAACTCTCTGTGACCTCATACTCTCTTAACTCATTTCTTCTAAAGCATCGCTTCTAGATGCCCTATAGCGCCACGAATCTCCTGTCATCGATCCCAAAATTCATCGCAACTCACGTGAGCGTTAGCAACCACAAGTCACCCAGTTGAGACAAAGCTTCAGAATCAGAGAACATGCTTGAACTGGCTGTCTCATAAGCTCGCAAACCAGAAGGGCGAATGTTCCTTTATGCTTGATAGAGTTTTCGACCTTACTGACGCTTACTACGGGATCAGCTGATCGTGTAGCCTTTTAAATTCTCGAGTAAAGCGGGTATTTAAACCTTGTCGCAGCTACGTTCTGTCGTATCCTCCGACAAACCCCTCTTTCCTCAACATCCCTCCTTTTTCGCTACGACACAACTTGCGACGGGACATGTGTCGTAACTTGCGACGTGTCGTAGATGGACTTGCGACGCCCTGGATCCCCCCGGCCTTAGGTCATTGACCTGACCTGCAAGGTCAACCAATGACCTAGGACCTTAAAATTCGGTATCATCGGCTTCCTCTCGTCACGGGCAACACGCTCGTTTTTTCCGCGAAGCTCTAGCTCGATCAGGGGCGAAACGGCAAGGGGGTCCAACGGACCCCCCCCTTTATGTTCGCGGCTGGAAAAACACCAATACGGGTGAGGGTTAACACACGCCGTTGTTGGTCGAAAATCTCGAAATCATGACGTCACTAAAGCCTCAATCCATAAACTTTCTTTGACAAATTTGTTTGAAGTTTCGTCTATCTGAACTTCAGTCAATTCTTTACATGTTAGCAAAATTTGCCGTGCCTGTTGTGTCCCGTTTTTTTTTTTAAGCTAAGGCGCGTAAAAAATGGGGGCGCTGCGCTAGCTCCCCCCACTACCCCGCAGGTTAACCCGCACTTCGCTGACGGCCCTGAATTTCCACGCCCTACTGGGGAGTGTTGAACACATATGCGTCGCCAGAGATTTTCGGTTGGGGGGGGGGGCATAATCAACTTTTGTGTTAAATCTTGCCTTTCCCCAGTCGTTACTCACTCGTTTTACATATCATTCGACGCGCAATGGCGCAAGGAATCCGATGGTGTCAAAGTTTTCCTTCTAGCTATGTCATTTCATTTTTTACAGAAAAATTCGAAATTTTGAAATTTATAGACAAAAACGACCGGTAAAATTACAGTGGCTGCGATTGCCGACGCACTACAGAGGGCCCCTGTCCAGCCTCGTCGCTCATGATCATTAGGTACCCAGAAAAAGGTGAAAAACGCTCCATTTAATTGCATCACCCTGCTAAAACCTCCATTCATGCATGCATGCAGAGGTTTTACGTGAAATGCATAGGGCTTATCCCAGCCGCCGATTGTAGCTAAGTTGGGCATTCGGCGGAGACCAAGGCTGGGGGATCCGCTCTCATTGTTGATGAGAGTGAATGTCGGAAGTGTGAATCGCAAATAATTCATTTTTGCTCCAGTGCACTGGAGCAAAAATGAGTGCTTAAGGGCCTTCCTCTCACTGCAGTGAGAGGAAGTGTTTTGTTCACTCGAGTGTGAACAAAAAGTTTCTCGTTTTTCGTGTGACAGGAAGCGCTGCAAACGCGAACAAAAAATGTTTAACGGAACCAAAAATTAAACACGGCATAGCGGCAAGGGATCCCTTAGGCTTGGGACTTCCAGGCCATTGCAGGCCATTGAGGGTCAGTGTGGATTCTTAAAAGCCTGCTTAGGATCCCGGAGATCGGCGTGGGTCACCCCAAATATTAACGCGCGTGTGGTGCTTAAGGGCCTTCCGAGCCCAAGGTGGGGCCCTCAGAAGCCAGTGTGGGCGGCGGGCGCTAAGAGACTAGGCCCAGTGTGAGCATGGAGCCCTCGGATAATGTATGCACCATCGGGGTCTGCGTCAAATCCCTAAGGATTTGCTTCTTATGTAGGGACATAAGAAACATTTGTTGCAGCCCTCAGAGGGGCACGTGAGTTGTGACCCCTCAGATGCCAGTTTGGGGTTAGCAAAGTCTATCGCCTCAAAAGCTCGAAATTTTCGAAGGCATCCTCAAAGATTCGTGTGGCTCTTCAGAGGTCTACGCATGTGTAAGATCCTCAAAGATCCCTGTATGGGCCCTCAGAGAACATGGACACCAGTGGGACTCTCAGAGGCCGGTTTGGGCACTCCGAATGCCTCTTAGAGCTCAGTGGAGCTCCTTAGGAGCCTGTGTGATAAGCAAGCTCATGAGCCCTACGGCACTTGAACGATGCTTGAGCCTGTCGCAGACAATTGACAAGAGTTGAGGAAGGCCGCGAAGATTTCGTGTCACGCTTTGAACGAAAATTATATGTCAGCAATCCAAAACTTATGAAAATCAGCTATAACATGTAACAAAGAACCAACTAGGAACATGGAATGAATCACAGCATTGACATTTCCGAGTCTGGAGTCGAAGTCTTGAAGATATTGGCGACTGCGACTCTGACTCTGGTTTGAACTGCACGATCCAACCGAGTCTGACCTCACAGGCATTCTCAGAAAGGTACCCCCATTTTTTCGACTCTAAAATCTCATCGGATCTGTATCGATATCAGGAGGTGCCCGGTCCGAGGTTGGAGGGGGGGGGGCAAGCTGCCCCGCTTGCCCCCCGTGGCGAAGCTAATGCACAGTTCACTCGAAGCTTCAAGCCTATTCACTTTTCGCCACCTGTCATGCACTGAGACGTAAGAGGGTCTCTCGCCGTATCACTTCCCCACGACTACCGCTCCCCTCCCCACACCAGCGGTCCCCCCCTCCACCCCCGCTAGTGACCCCCTGACCCCTGTCTACCGCCGACACCAAGCACCGGCCACCCGACCCCCGGTGTCATGTCTCCGTCGGCTGACGCGGTCGTGGATCGGCTCCGTGTCTGTGTGTTCAGGCGGCAGAAACACAGGTAGAGAGCAACACTGGAGCCAGAGAGAGAGAGAGAGAGGGAGAGGGGAGAGAGAGAGAGAGAGAAAGAGAGAGAGAGAGAGAGAGAGAGAGAGAGAGAGAGAGAGAGAGAGAGAGAGAGAGAGAGAGACACGGCCCGCCGTACCGGTCAAATCTCCGAGCCGTGGTCCAAATGGAAGGACTCGATTCCCAGTAATCACTCCGTTGGTGAGTCACGGCCTTCCTTCGCTGTGGATTACCCATCAGTGGTGCTCATCCCAAATCATTGGAAAGCCAATACCAAACCGGGATGGCAATGGCTTGGTTTCATTATACCACAAACGTTGGTATCCGATTGACATCTCTTAACCCGCGCCCTGCTGGGGGTCCTGGATTTCCACGCCCTGCTGGGGGGGGGGGGTGTTTGAACACCCCCCCCCTTGTAACTCGGCTCCTGGGCCACGTAGCGATACGCGGAAGGCGGCGTTCGAAAGAGCGCAAAAAATAATGACGAAATCACTTCGGTCAATTTTTTGGTCAGGTCAAAGGTCAGGTCACCAGAGGTCATTGAAGGCAAAATTTCGCCGATTTCCAGGTCCAATGTCGAAAATTTCCAAGAAGCCAACGCATAATTCGGGAACCAATAGAGCTACAGCGCCGCGGAAAAGCGCATTCGATAGCCCTATTAACGCCCTTTCTGAGTAATTCTCTCAGATTTGACCTAACGTCAACGGTTTTGCCTGCAGGGGGCAAAAACTGCAAAAATAACCGATTTTTTCGAAAACAGTTTTTCTGCAATAACTTTTGACCCAAGCCTTGTACGAGCTTACTTTTACCGGCATCGTGTTCCTCTCGTCAAGACGCATCGAATGAACTATAATTTGACCTTGAAAGGTCAACTTGAAAATTTGACCTCAGGTCAAGGTCATGACCTGACCGGAAAGGGTCATGTTGCATATCAGTCGATCCGTATCGTCGAGCTGAACACATCTAAGGCGTTTTCATTGCTCTAGCATGCCTCTATCAAAAGTTATTTGCGAAAAACTGTTAGATACCATTCGTGACCTAAGATGACCTCAGGGCATAAACAAGGGTCACGGACACCATTTTCAAGTTCAGTGTGTCTAAACCACTTGTAATTCGGTGTTTGGGAGTGTTTATAATGTCTTTCATCCAAAAGAGGCGCATTTCAATTTTCTCCCATTGACTTATAATGGGGAGGTCGCAAAATTGACCTGACCTTAGGTCATCGATATCAAAATTCTGAGATATACATTTTGTACATGCTATTGCTCTTAGCAATCGCTGAAAGTTTCAAAGCGATCGGTCACTCGGTGTAGCTATGACAGACATTGAAAGTTTTTATAAGGTGAGGTCACTTCAAGTGACCTGGTGACCTGACCTTGAATGACCTTGGTCATTCAAGGTCAGGTCAGGTCATTTTCACAACATGTGTAGAATTTATGTATGATAAGGTGTACCAAAAACGGCGGCGCTCCGCGCCGCCGTTTTGGAGATATTCGCGAAAAACCACAGGGGGGGGGGGTGTTCAAACACCCCCCCCCAGCAGGGCGCGGGTTAAAGTTATAATCCATCCGTTCCTGACATAAGGTCTGCTATTAGGTAACCAGGGGTCAGCAAGAGACATTATAGCTATTCAACGCTATTTTCTAACATCCCGACAAAAACTTCATCGATTCTATAGAACGTAATAATTAAAGGGACCCTCCCACCTTAACATTAGTTTTGAGTTGAGATAGCCAAATTGGTGGCCATGGCCTGAAAATACCGGTTTGGGCATTCACAACATCGAAAAATGCTTTAATTCGGAGATATGGAATTTCAAACTTGCAGTTTTCGGATTCTAAGGGGCTAATGCATTGGTATGCCCCCTTAGAATTTGTGACGTCAGCGGAGATCTAACGATTTTTAAATCTTTTACCTAAACGTTTGGCAGCACGCGGTGGTATATGCTGCTTTGCGCGCAACAAATGCCGCACTTTCAAATAAAGTCGCTAGGAACAGCGGAGATCCCAAAAAGTAAACAAAAGTAAAAGTCTAATATCTTGAAAACCGGTGAATATTTTTCGATGAAATTTGGTAGATATTCATTTTTGCTCTTTCTGAACCGAGCGACATCACTTTCATGCCAATTCATTAACTTTTTTGAAGGTGGGAGGGTCCCTTTAAGATAAAAGTCACATAGGAATAACACCCCGACAATAACTATAACGATTCTATAAAACGTAATAAGATAAAAGTCACATAGGAAATACGTCGTCAAATCTGACCTGACAGGTATATAGGGCCGTGACCAGACCAAACTCCTCAGACTGAGACAAGCTCCTCATCCTGGTAGCTGAGACGTTTCCATGGCAACCGCCAGCCAGTCGCGCCCAACGGCAGAAAGGGACTTCCCCTCTCCCACGCGCAGCGGGGCGAACTGGAACCGCGTCAGGGGGACTCCCCGTTCAGGAAAACTGAAGCCGAGTGTCCGTTGTTTTTTAGATAAGTACGCTCCTTACCATGTTTTTACATGTCCTGATTATTGAAAGAGTTGTAAACATCACGATAATCCATCCAGGCCCTGGTCTCAACTCTCAGGCCTCCCAATCAGCTTCACCTAGCCCGGCCAAAACTAGCCCTGCCTGACTAATCTTTACCTAACCCAACAACACTTCACTCTGCACCCATGGCCCTATGATACCCCTACAACTGCCTAACCCTGAATAACTACCACTGGCAGAAAGCTATCCTGCAGATTACGTCAGACTGATGGGGATGTGTCACGTGACCTACTCACCCCAGCTGATTACCTCAATGTTGGGCGCGCTGATAAACATCGTTATTTAGATTTAAGGCATGGAACAGAACAGAACCTATGCTTGTTTAACTGTTGGAGCTCAGCATTCGGCCCTGCCTTCAACACGGTACCGTGCCGCTGAGGACTAGCCCCTGGAAAATACCCACAGGTCACACAAAGACCACACTGTTTAGCCAGCTCCTCCCCCCCCTCTCATCCCCACAGAGATGTGTGACCGTCTGTGTCATCCCTTCCCTGACCCCTCGCTTTGACCTCACCTCGTCTCCTCTGTCCGTACTGCCGTCTTCGCCGTCCGTATTTCTCCGTCTCCACTTTCCGTACTCCCACCTGCTACGCCAGACTTCCAGCAGCCACTGGCAGTCCCAAGGCCGTCGCTCGACCGTCGGCCACCTCTGGTTCCGACAATCGCCGATAGGTGGCAGCAGGTCCTGTGCTCAGTCTGCCGTATGTGGTTCCGACTAGTGATGTCAAGTACTGAAAATCGTGATACCGATACCAAACCAGATACCAACAAAAACCATGAGAAAATACCGAAACCGAACCGACTTTGGAAAATGAGAAAAATACCAACTTTTTACCAAATTAGCTGCCTCTTTTACATTAGTCAGGATTCATAATACCAACAAAATAGGGGAGAGTGGGGAAAGATGCCCAGGGTTTTGCTATGTCATATATTATTTGAAAATGACGATGGGAAAGCAAAAACTTGGAGTTTCAACGGAAGCCGACATCATTTTTCTCCAAAAATATCACACTTTCGTGCCTGAAATATTATAACTTTTTTTTGCTATTAAAGGAAATAGTTCACTTTTTAACATGGGTTTTGAACTGGAATAGCAGTTACGTAGCCTGGGCTGAGACGAGCATAAATCAGGAGCTTTTACAGCCCAACGATCACCCTAGGCAAAGATATTCTATTTCTCGTCCCGAAAAAGGTGTCTTGCATTGAGGATGTGTGCCTTGCATATATTCGCATCCAGTATGAAAAGAGCATGGGTACCAAAAATTATTCAGAAACTAGAGAAATTATCTACGAGAACTCTAGAGAAATTCTCGTACTGATCAATAAGGACATTCAGCAGCAGCAGATCGCCCAAATGCCGGTGGCCGCGATAATTTATCTAGTTTCTGAAGAATTTTCGGGACCCATGCTCTTTTCATACTGGATCGCCTGTGCCTTACAGAAACTGAAAAGTTCTTCCTATATCAAAATATAGAAAAATAATCTTTTGTTATAAATAGGTTTTATTTTCTTTGCTGATCATGTTGAACATAAAAAATCATAAATCCATTGCAAAAAAATAATTTCGTGAAAGTGAACTATTTCCTTTAACCCGCGCCCAGATGGGGTCTGCCGAGCAACGCGGTCTGATGGGGGGGGGGCCATTTTGGCCCCCCCCTCAGATCTCGAGAACCACGCAACATAGCGACAAGCGGTAAACGGTGTTGGATAGCCCCAACGGGGAACTACCTTGTGACCCAATTTCATTGACCTCGGTCAAACCGATGACGTCACAGGTCAGGTCAAAGGTCGAATTTTCACCGTTTACAGGCATTTCAAGAAATGCGTTGTAAAATCGTGTAAAATGCATCTCATTGAAAATCATCGATGGGGAAATGTTCTTCAAACACATATTTTGCTATTTGAGGTCACTGATACCAGGTCAGGTCACAGAGGTCAGGTCACTGGGGGGTCACAATATGAAAGTGTCGTATGATACATGTTTTATGGTCCATTTTACATGACAAATGCGATTATGTGGGTCAGACAGACTTTAGGGCCAGCTTAGGTCACGTTTTGGTCAAGGTCAGGTCAAGGTCAGGTCAAGGTCAGGTCAAATTAGGTCAAATTTCAAAGTTGATATTTTTGCATAAAATGGGTATCGATTCGATGCAGCTCGTCACGGGGAGTTCAATGGTGGTCTCCGTTTTGCGCTACGAGGTCTAGAATTGCTAAAAATTGAGTTCAAAAATTTGACGTCATCAATTTTTAACAGTTTTTTTCGCTATAACTTGGCCAAAAAAAGAGGTATCGATCTAAAATTTGGTATGCATATCGAAGAGCGCAGGGACTATCACATATATTCCGTTTTTTCGAAATTCGAAAATTTTTTGGAAATTTTTTGAGTTTTTCTAAAAAAATCAATTTTTTTGATTTTTGGGGGTCAAAATCCAAAAATTTCGAAAATCCGAGATAGCAGTTTTGTAGCCCCGTCTTTTGTCTACACAACCACATAAATAACTTTAAAATTGCTTGTTAACTGTAGAATTGGTGAGCGTTTCAAGATGTCATGTTTTTTGCTCATTTTTACTCGAACATGACCTCAGTTTGACCTCAATAACTCCTGACCTGAGGTGACCTGTGACTTGAAATTTTGTGTGAAGGTGTCAAATTGATGTCCGGTAAGGTACCCAAAATTTGGCGGCGCTGCGCGCCGCCGTTTTCTCGCTATTTAAGAAAAACCACAGGGGGGGGGGCAAAATGGCCCCCCCCATCAGGGCGCGGGTTAAGCATTTTCCTGAAGAAGTGAAAGGGGGCATCTTACCCCACAGGGTGGGAAAGACGCCCCCTGACGTTGGGAAAGATGCCCCCTGCACTATAAGTGGCATAAATGGGCACGTGAATCGCCTGAACGAATCAGTAGTCCCTTCGAGCCTGCAGTAGACACCAAACGTCATCGTAAGGGCCCTCAAAAGTAGTCGTAAGGGGCTTCAGAGTTCATCATAGTCCAGCGCGGCCAAACAAGCCTCCGTGGTGGCGTTGGGAGACCAATGTGGGGCTCTTATAGGTCTTCATGATGCTTGAGGGCCCTCTAGCCCATCGTGGGGACCTCCGATGCCGACGCGGCCCGTGGGGCCAACGTGGGAGCCCTCAAAGGATGTCGTGAGGGGCCCTGGAGCCAATAATGGGGCCCAGAGAGGCCGTCGTGAGGGCTCTCAGAGTCAGATGCCGCCCAAAAAGTCGCTATGTGGGCCGAGAGACCGGCATGGGGAGCACCCGACCGTACTGGACTCTCAATAGTCTCAGATCGGCTTTTGTCTACATCACAAGTATGTAATAAATGATTTGACGGGCTGTTTGAAGGACAGCCTAATGATTTAGGGGGGCGTCTTTCCCCATCAGGACAGGGGGCATCTTACCCCAAGGTACCGAAGTAACATTAAATCAGTACAATTTGTTAGCCATAAAACTACACCCTGAAACAAACTGTTTGGGACACAGTACACGCATGCTAATGTATCACGACTATAGCAAGGGACGCAAAAATTATTTACCTTCTTTGATATTTACAATGTTTTGACACCAAAATACTTTTTGAAAGCAGCAAATAAAAAACATGCAATCATCAGCCAGCCGTTGCCCAACTGAGCTTCGCAAATTTTTGTGCAGTTAACAAGGCAGGCTTCCGCTTTACGCTAAGAACATTAATTTCCAGGTCCGATTCTTTGTTTCGCCGCTAGAGGGGGTGGGGCGTCTTTCCCACCCTGGGCATCTTACCCCACTCTCCCCTACCGAAAACCTTAGCATTGAAATACCAAATACCAAGTTGGTATCGGTTTGGTATCGGTATTCGGTATACCAAAAAGTTGGTATCCAATTGACATCTCTAGTTTCGACAACCGCCGATAGATGACAGCTGGTTTCCAGCAGTCTGTCAGTCCGTGGCAATGAATTTTACCTTTAACTTTTGATTTTTACCTTTTAAATTTCACCAGCCGTGTAATTCGCTCCCCAAAGTTCAAAGAATATTTAAAGGTACATACTACATCCACAATGCAGTGGCTCTTCCGCACCCGAGTCACCTTACGACTACGTCAGTGGAGGTAAACCCAGGGTATAGGGCAAAGCAACGGTGAGGCTAAGACAGATAAACACAAACACAGTACCATTCACTCCTTGCATTCACTTATCAGCCATCAGTCCCAGTACCACAACAGTACCACGTGTACAGCAGCAGCTGCCAGCTGCTTAAGATGGCGTTTGAAGGAACATCCGGTGAGGCATTTCCTAGCTCGCTCGGGAGCTGGTTAAACATTGCACTGCAGTGTGATAGCCGCCTGGTGCTGGAGAATGTCTGTCTGTTCTCTGGCAGTGGCAGTGCAGCTGGCCGATCTGGCGAGTAGGATTGTGGAGTACAGACATGCGAAAACATGGCTGCAATGTCGGCAGGTAATTCAGTATCTAGAGCGACTTTTTAATCAAGTCTATGGTAGCTCACGAGCAGCTTAGCGCGTAACCACCCGAGTTGATGAAACACGTCAGAAATGTGATCAAATTTGTGCCGGCCGCTCACAACACGAGCTCAGAAATTGAACAGTTTCTGAATGCGGTGCTTTTCTGTTTTAGCGCAGAACCCGTAGATGGAGATGCAGTGCAGCAGAAGCGAATTGAGCTAACCACAACCGCGTTCACAATGTAAGCAACGGTCCGGTAGGTATGACATACTTGGAATGGGACAGCGATAATAAAAGATCGGTACATTTGCCAACCAGCTGGCTAACATCATCCCCGAACGTCAGATGTCTGTCCATAGTGAGGCCGATGTTTTTAACTGTGCGGCTTTCAGAGATGACCGACTGTCCAAACTTAATCTGCACTGGCTGGATGTCCTGCAAAGCTATTTTGGTGCCATGAACGTTTTCGCTTGATTGATTTTCATGTCATAGTGTACTGAATATTTGTTACAGTGTATGATGAAGAGGTCGCAAAATTGACTTGACCATAGGTCACCGATATCGAAATTCCGAGATAAATATTTTATACATACATACTGTTACTCTTATCAATCGCTGAAAGTTTCAAGGCGATCGTTCAGTCGCTGTAGCTAGACGAGGATTGAAACTTTTTTCTGAGGTGAGGTCACTTGACCTGACCTGGTGACCTGACCTTGAGAGCCCTGGGTCTGATTTTTTTTTTACAAAATGTGCGGAAAAGATGCATGAATAGGTGTGCCAAAAACAGGGGCGCTCCGCGCCGCCGTTTTTGAGATATCTGCGAAAAACCGCAGGGGGTGTTCAAACACCCCCTGGCCAGGCGCGGGTTAAACAATGCAAAATTGCAATGGTCAATGATCGGACCACGAACGTTTTCAGGTAAAGGTATTGATTAGAACTGAGTGATAAACGTTACGTCAATATTCACCACTTTTTAGAGGTGAGTACCTAATTGAGAAAACAACCGAAAGGCCCTATTGGACACTCCCCTCTATGTGATAGGGCCACTGGGGGTATCCAGCCTTCTAAAAGTGATAATGGCCCGCACTGGCGGTATCCAGCCTTCAGCAAAATAATAATGGCCACTGGCGGTATGCAGCCTTCTAAAAGTGATAATGGCCACTTGGGGTATCCAGCCTTCAGCAAAATAATAGCGGCCACTGGCGGTATCCAGCCTTCAGTAAAATAATAGCGGCCACTGGCGGTATCCAGCCTTTTAACCCTCGCCCGCACATGCCATTTTCCCATCCTAGAACGCACATGGGGGGGTGGTTGCCACCCCCCCCCCGCGCCGTTTCGTTCCTGTTGGAGATAGAGCTTAGCGGTAAGGACCAAAAAGATTCTTTGGGAAGAGACGAATCCAATGATACCCAGTTTTACCTTCTCAGGTCAGTCATTGACCTTCCAGGTCAGGTCAAACTAAAAAATGTTGCTGTTTTAGGTCACCGTTGGATATCAAGCGCGCTGCTTGTCATATACCGATGACGATGCCGTTTTCTGGTGCCAAGCCAGCTAGAACCTCTTTGTCACACTACCCGACCAGGTTTTTGCTGCTGAGGTCATCTCAGGTCAAGTTAGGTCAAGGTCAATAATATGTGTTTGTATGTCTGTGTGTGTCTGTGTGTATACTGATGTGTGCACCGATTGTTTATGTGTCCATATTACATGAAATCATGATCTGAGAAGCTTTTACCAAAAATGTAGTCAAAAAATTTCAAAAAAAGTAAATTCAGCTTGCCTAAAACGCAATTATCTTAGATGACCTAGGTTGACCTTGACCCTGACCTTGACCTCTGTACATCGTCGAACAACATGTTTCATGATAGGTGGGAGGTAGGATTGGCATAAAAGGCCGAAATCAAGGTGTTCAAAGCTCACAAGGCCCATAGCCAACGCAAGATGTTGAGAATTGGCCATTTGGGTCATGACATGACCTGAAAAACAAGGTCATATCTCCGAAACCAAAAACCACAGAAACTTGAAATTTTCAGTGGACATCAAGAAAGGATACAGGAGCAGCTATACGAAAAATCAGTCTTCTAGCTCTAAAAATGTTGAGTGCAGAGCAGAAAGACTACCTGGGGGGGGGGGTGGCAACCACCCCCCCCCCATGTGCGGGCGAGGGTTAAAATAATAGTGTCCACTGGCGGTATCCAGCCTTCTAAAAGTGATAATGGCCACTGGCGACATCCAGCCTTCTAATAGTGATAGTAGCCACTAGCGATATCCAGCCTTCAGTAAAATAATCGTGGCAACTGGCGACATCCAGCCTTCTAAAATCATAGTGTCCACTGGCGGTATCCAGCCTTCTAAAAGAAATAACGACCACCGGCTGTATCGCACCGCTGGATACTAGACCGTGTCCTGTATCCACCAGTCGATGGTGTGGTGTCCCGGATCCGTACCCGTGCTGTGTCCATACAGCTGTAATATAACTGATACACACTGTACAGTCTACAGTTGACGGCAGAACGATGCACCGTTTCTCAGCGGTCAGTCAGCTGCCTGCAGTGGTAGGCTGTGCCGCATCTCACGGGCTGGGTGACACATCGATCACCATAGACACACTTGATGTGTGATAATCAGTACAGCCTTACGGCTCAGTCAACTGAAGTGCTGGGCCGGTGGTAAGGGTAAAAAGTATGATTCACCCGTCCCCTGAGGAATGCATGTCCTGGGAATTACCTGATTTTTCTTTTTACTGATAACCCTCTGGGTTTGGCTTATTTTCACGGATCACTTATATTAGGCAATCTGAAGTTGCACGCACTTTTTATGAAGCATCCGACATTAGAGCTCCACGCCACTTCAAGTAGGTGACTTCTTTTTATCACAACTTCGTATGACATTATGGAATGATATGTTCAAAGCATTGCATAATGGTCAGCAGCCTTGCAATCCCTTTGACTAGTTACCGTCACGAAATAACAACACTACATAGTTGTGCTTGGGAATCCAGTAACATTGTGTATTGAACGTCTGAACCACTGTGTATTTCAATCGCCATCAGCCCGTGATATCCCATGAGCGACACCGAACCGGACATATCCGGTCCAAACGAACCACAGCCGACCGGACCACCGACGGTCCGACACAGTGACGGGCGAGGTCCGATATCGCCCGGACCGGCCACCGCCACAGCTAGCTCCAACCACTCTCTGGTCTCCTCTGGTCTAAACTGAATCAGCAACACAACAGCACAGCGGTGTGAGCCAGCGTGACGTCACAGCACAACACACGTGACGTCACCACGGCGGTACCTCCGGCACGGTGACAACGGTTTACCTACGGCTGGACAGTGGCCCGGAGCGTGATAAATCTCGGATACTGAATATAACTACTGTCTATCAAACAGGGTTGTATACTAATCAAGTCGATTGAATTGATTGATTTGTTTCAACGCGTATTTTGAGTTGATTGGATTGAGTCGATTGACTTTTCGAGATGACTGGTTGACTGACTCGTTTGACTTTAGCGACTGGTTGACTGATTTGATTCCTGAAAATTAGAGTGACTCGTATGATTGAGTCGATTGAAAGGAGAGTTCAAATAACTTTTAGTTGACGAAAAATAATGACACCAATTGATGACATCAAAGATCACAAAACTACACTGAAAGCTGTTTGTCATCACAACTGCAATATGGGGTAGATGGCCAAATAAAGAACAGGGCCTAAACATGAACAGCCAACTTTGACTTTCAACTGCAATAACTGCACCAATCCTGGTGATAGAACCTGGCGATGCACCTACCTACCTTTCTGCACTCAGCAAGAAACGTTTTTTCTAATCCAGATGATAAAGTGCAAGGCCCTATATACTAATAAAGTGTGATTAATTAATAATTCACATCTCCACATCTCCTCAGAAACAACCCACTGAACTCTATAAATATCTGAAACCCCTACAAAAAAACCGAAACAAAAGCGCCGTTTTCGTCTCGCTATTTACGTTTACGTGCATAATTAATAGCTAATTTGCTGCATTGTTTAATTTGCAGCAGAACGTTTGTTGATCCTTTTCTCCTGAGAGCCTAAGCATAACATATTTAATATATTTCATTTTTCTTGAAATATTTTACCGAATATTATTAAGTGGTTTTATTTCAAATAAAATAATAACTAAAACGAAATTGGTGTTGTATAACCGATTTATTTTATGATGATCTACCATACTACATGATAATCAATAACGTCATCTTACCAAAAAATCAAAAGACGTAGAATAAGGATTTATACAAGCTTAGCATACTTATTGGCAAAACGTTTTCATGCAGTCGCACCGTGCCGTTTTCGGACGCCGGTGAAAACAGGGCGCCGGAGGGCATATTAGTCACGTGACATTTGGAAGTGCTCCCCCTTCGTGGGTCTTCTACATGCTAAACGTCACGTGTAAATTTCACCAACCTTGGTCAAATCGCCCAAGGCACCCTGTTTTCACCGTCGTCCCCGTTTTCGCGTTTTAATTTTCCTCGTTCCCACTTCCTTTGTCCTTAACTTATACTGTGGTTCCAGAGTTCCTGTCCTCTCCATTTCCTTTTAAATATATTTTTTAACCCTCATCCCTATCCCCCAGTTCTAACAGTTTCAAATTGTATTGCAATAAAATTCAAACACAAATGTTTTGAATTCTTCACATAGGTACCTAACATTGACATGCCACGTCCAGAGTCGTGGACCGCTAAATACTTCAAATCTCTTCCTTCCCAATCTGACAACATCCCACGTCTCAAATGCACATTGTGTTGAAAGATTTTTCAGGCTGCCCGTCAGTCTCTGTCTAACCAAAACCGTCACATACAGGTAAGATATTTATTTCTATTTCCCTATGGTTAATATGTTATTGATGCATATAATCCATTGAAATAGACATGGTGTAGGGTAAATGGCCAAATCACGAACACTGCCAAAATCCGAGCAGTCAACTTTCAACTGCAATATCTGATATTTAGTGTAAATAGAGTTGGAATATGGCCAAAATTAAATTGACAACTTTTAGGTGAAAGGTGGTGATTTGGGTTAAGGGGCAAGTCAACTACTGGGTTATTTTGCACCCATTAAATGAAACTTCTGCTCCAATTCTACCCATTAAACCTCAATATCATGATCCACCTGTCCATCACTAGGTATCCTTCCTTATTACATAGAAACTTTGAATGGCATGGCAATTTATAATTTTAAATGACAATATTTTTATGTTTCTTCTGTAGGTAGGTAGGTAGGTAGGTACACCAGACTGCTATGGACACTTTTCCAAGTTGGTGGGCAAAAAACCTAATGTATGTCTTGGTTTGAGTCGTTTGATTGAGTTGATTGATTCCTTTCATTGTCGCGTTTGAGTCGATTGAATCAATTCCCGAAAACTGCTCTGACTTGATTGATTTGATTGGTTTCCCAAATTTGTCGTGATTGAATTGATTGCTATTGACTGAGTCGTATACAACCCTGCTATCAAAGCAGTGTCAACAAACGTAGCAATCTGTGCTCAAATGATCAAGGATTTGGGTGGCCACTCAACCCAAACCAGCCTGGCGGCTGGCACGGCGGTACAGTATCCACGGACCTGGCCCGATGGTACAGGGCGACTCAAAGCAGTTCTGGATATGAAGGTCTAAACGTGCATTGTGTACAGAACAGCGCTGCCGACGGGACACGGTGCTGCCATCTGTTGTAGAGTTCCGACACTGCCGCCGGCACCGGAGCGTACGAGGCACCAGGAAGCTAGTCGTCTACGTGTAGGAACCCAAGTAGATTTTGCTGCCATTGGGAGGCTGAGTAAGCTTGTCCAATAAAGACTCTGAAAACAGAGCACGTCATATTACAGACTGTTTGCTAGTGATGTCACATGGGGCAACTCAGACTAATGACGTCACTCACTAATACAGAAACAAACATAATGGCAATGTGTGTAGTATCACTGACTAGTGACGTCATGAGGGCTGATACTGATACTGTGACGCCACTTACGGAGATACACGTAACCAAATGTGACGTCAGTACTGATGACGTCACGTGCGTCAGTGTGCGTGTCCGAGAGGCCGGTGGCGCCGTGTCGGCTGTTGTGGGTGGCCAGAGACGCCGTCACTTACTGGCGACCCAGAGGTTGATGGTACGGGACTGGCCACCGTCACATCCCAGGTCTGCCTCGTGCAGGGCGGTCAGGACGGCCTGGCAGTTTTCAGTTGAGGATCCAATGAACAGTGTCTTCAGTTTCCTGCAGGTCACTGCCATCCTGCAACATATTGTAACAAAACAGAACTCGGGTTAGTATACGGCACACAGTCACACAGTGGCACCAGCGGTTGACTCAACACGGAGACAACATGTATTTACAATGTCGTTCATAACAGAACATGTGTGCCTCCGGCCATCTCAAGTTGGCCCAGTCTGGTGCTGCAGTTTGCTACAAATGTTTCACACGATACAATGAGTTTTATGCCACCCCTGACCCCACATACATTATTTCTATATTCTATTAAAATAGTACCAGCCCAGTAACGTATCTGCCCGTCCGTCTGTCTGTCTGTTTGTGTTCATATACATTTAATTACTTGCATTAAAGTGTCTGTCGGTGGATGCCTATTCTTCTGTATTGAATTCATTTTCAACGTCCCTGTGCCCATCCTTCTATGTATACCTCCAACGGATACGGTCATCGCTGAGGTTATTGCGGTCTATCCAGATACACGTTATATCCGCCGTCGCCGTCCGGCCGACTGACCTGCTGACCGCTGCCACCTCTGACTGGGTCAGGGCAGGGATGTCCGTGAGGGGCCGGGTGTCGTAGTGCTCCAGTGTATCCAGCTGGGAGCAGCCGTGGAAGGCGACTAGCACAGTGTCGCAAATGAAGCCGGATCCACAAAGAGTGACGTTCTTCAAGGTGGTGAGGACAGTCAAGAGGCGTCCCGTCGCTTCCGGTGTCAGGGACCGTGAGTCTGTAAAACATGAATAAAGATACTTACGCCAACTGGAATGACAAAAGTCAACAATATTCATAGCGAAATACTGAATAGTAGGATGCCTTTTTTGGTAAGCAATTAGTGAACTCGCGCGTATTTGTGCCAAGTAGGATGCAACTGAAAAAAGCAGGCTAACCATTTCCTAACAGCTAAATGTTCTTTTTCTAGCATGAGAGGAAAACGAGAAGAACTTTGAAGCAAACACGAGAAAGGACAAAAGGTAAAGTAAAAATGGTGGCGTCTCCGACGGCCAATTCCTTTTTAGTTTTAAGAGAGACTGCGTTTTGCTAAATTAGGCCCGGTCAAAAATAATGCCACACGGAGCTATTGTGCGTGTAATGGCCAACACACCCCTTCACAAGCGATCGTCACGACATTCCGGCACATTATGATCCTGCTTCTCACACCGTATCTTCAACCCTGTGACTGTGTGGGTCGCCAGAGCAGTCAGCTGGTCCAGGAGTGTGTCCGTCGCTAGCTGTACACCAACATCCAGCCCAGAAGTCGGCCATCGGGGGTGATACACCGGCGTTTCAGTCATCCCGGATCCTGTGAAGAGTGATACAATTAGCCGTAAACCCGCGCCGTGACGGGAGGGGGAGGGGAGGAGGTTCTCATAAACCACGCGCATCTACAGGGTGGACCAAAAAGGATGGAAACATTTTGAACTCGCATAAAACATGCATTATTGCATGCATGTGACTGGAAATGGTACCAAACGAGAGTACATTTCGTGGAAATTCATAACGGCATCACTCTCATCTGCTTTCTCTCGTTTTCAGTCTCTCACAGCAAATGTTCGAAGAGACCGCCTTCGCGAGACAGGCACAGAGCGGCCGGTCTGGTGGCTAACGCGATAGCCCGACGACACGTGTTCACTGGTATGGCTCACACAGTCTTGGTGATCGCTCTCTTCAGGTCACAGAGACCTTCCTTGTAGACCTGGCCCTTGAGATGAGATGATAAAGAAGTCACTGCACAGCAGCAAGGTCACCGAAATGGTGTGCCCTCAGCGGAAAAGGAATCGTGGGTCCACTTTGGTTCGAGGAAGGGAGCGGCGACACTGTGACCGTCAATCAACAGCGCGTACCAGGCGGCGCTGAGGAAGTTCTGAGAGCGAGTCCAAACGAAGCATGCGCAGCCTCATCATAGACCTTATGTGGTTCCAGCAAGACGGTGCGCCTCCTCACCGGGCTTACATCGCAAAAACAACGCTCAAGTGCATCGAAAACCACTTCGGTGACCGGCTGATATCCCGTGGTGCCAGTCGGAACTGGCCTACCTGCTCATCCGACCTGACACCAAGGTATGTTTTACTGTGGGGTCATCTCAAGGGCCAGGTCTACAAGGAAGGTTCAGAAAGCCTCTGAACTGAAGAGAGCGATCAGCAAGGCTGTGTGAGCCACACAAGCGGGCTATCGTGTCAGCAGCCAGGCTGGTCGCGCTGTGCCTGTCTCGCGAAGGTGGTCACTTCGAACATTTGCTGTGAGAGACTGAAAACGAGAGAAAGCATATGAGAGTGATGCGATTATGAATTATGCGATGCGATTATGAATTTCCACGAAATGTACTCTTGTTTGGTATCATTCCCAGTCACATGCATGCAATGATACATGTGTTGTAGATAATCTGTCTAATGAAGGACTTTAATGAGGATTAGCCCGCGGATAAACACGAGCACCTGTAAAAACGAACAAACAGCTGCTGTGACAGCTAGTGAAAAACGATGATTTTGAAATAGAAAGTGAAACATGTGTGAATGATAATTTCTAACAAATTTACCGACAGTACGAAGCAATACCGAACCCATAACAGTGGTGGCAGCGGTGTTAAAAATGTCGGACCATTTGGTTCTGGAGAAGTTTGAGAACGGCAGTGCACAAGATTGGATATCATGGCTGGAGGACTACTGTTTGTTTGGTCAGATGAAGAAGTGGAATACCGACAAACTTGTGACAAACTTGCGTTTCTTTGTTTCTGGTAATGTAAAGGAATGTGTCCGACACGTGTGTGCAGCGTGCCCGGCAGCCACACTCGACTCGATCTCCGCCGAAGTGGTGAAGCTACTGGGAGGGATACCAGATCCCATGGTGGCCATCCACCGCCTAGATTCGGTGGCTTATGAAGGAAATGTGATGAAAACCCTGCTCGCTATTGAGGATCTAGTACAGTACGCCTACCCCGCCGTTTCAGACAAGGCTACTAAGGATCAGCTGACTTGGATCCATCTCCAGAAAGTGCTACCCTCGGAGTATCAGCGAGATCTTACGAAGGCCAGAATCACAACGTTAGACGCCGTTGTGGAGCACGTCCGAGCATTCGAGCGGGCTGATGCGTCTGTCCCGTCTCACCCGGCTGGATTGTATCGTGCTCAGACCAGCCCAGCTGTCGAACAGGCCGACCCGCAAGAACGGAGGAGCTCATCGGTCGTCTGCTACACGTGCGGCCTATCGGGTCATATCCGCGCTCTCTGTCCTTTCCGCCACGATATCTGCGGCAACTGCGAACGCAGGGGTCACCTGAGTACGGTCTGTCGAGGGAGACCGACGCGAGCGCGGGGCAATAACCAACCCCGTGGAAGAAGCTTGGGAAACGCCCGGCAGTCTGTCCCAGGGAGCCAAGGGCAGACTGGCCGCGTCACCAGGACAGTGGCTCCTCTCATGTGGACAGCCGAGAACCAGGCACCAGTGCAGTCATTACCACCGCCGCTGCCGGTTCCGAACGACTACCGCACGGGCGCGGCGGTGCTGCAAGCGTGGACCGACAGGGGACGACCTGTCCCATCGCCGCGGCTGGAGGAATCTCTACCGCAACAGAGGCCAAATCAGCAGCTGGTAGAGCAGCAGCAGCAGACGCAGCAGCTCCGGGAGTGACGAGCACAGCAGTGACGGCCGACGCGACGCCGGTGGTGAGGAGACACACGCCAGGTCGGTACGTCCAGTTGTTTATAAATGGCAAGAGTGTTAATTCTCTGTGCGACACTGGGGCCGACCACACGGTGGTTCGGCGTGACATTTTGAGTGACGTCACACCCATCCGGCCGGTATCCCACCCGGTGAAATTAGCGAACAACGAACAATATTCCGGGATAATGGGATGTGCGTATGTAGATCTGCAGCTGGGACCCTTTCGACAACTTACCTGCGTCTACGTGGCCGCCACCTTGTGTGAGCTATGCTTGTTGGGGGCAGATGTGCTTACGGCCTCGAAAGCAGTGATGGACATATCCAACGGGGAAATGTGGGTATTAGGGCAGGAGCTACCAATGCATGCGACTGGCGCAGCACAGGGTGATCCGGTGCAAAAAGTGGGGCACCGCACGGGAGCCGTGCTGATCGCCCGCACAATCGCTGTGCCAGCCAACAGTGAAATCATTTTGCCCGCTACCGTGTCTCTAGCTGAATGTAGCCGAGCTAAGGAGCTGGCCCACTCACTCTGCTGTAAGGGGATGCCTGATGGTGACCTGGGACTGACAGGTCTGGTGGAAGGTGACGGGGAGTTCATTAACAAAACGGAGCTGTGTGTAGCCCGTTTGGCGGTAACTGTGCACGATAATACCGTACCAGTCAGACTCGGCAACCTTTCAGACAATCCCATCACCCTCTACGAAGGTACCAAGATCGCCAATTTCGAATGCTTAGATGAGTTCTCGTTCAGTGAGGTGCCTGAAACTGAAACAGAATTCTGTCCCGATCAGGCTGTGGCACACCTGGAGGAGCCGACACGTTCCGAGTTTTTGGCCCTGCTCCATAAATACAGGCAGGTATTTGCAGGACTGGGCCGCACTGATGTCGCGGAGCACAAAATACCCACTGGAACCCACCCGCCCGTGTTTCAGGGCCCACGTCCCATACCAGCCCACCTCTCAGGGGAAGTCAAATCACAAATAGATGACATGGTGGAACAGGGAGTGCTGGAGCCCGTCCCGGACTCCGAATGGGCGTTTCCCTTGGTGCTGGTGAAACGGGCCAACGGCGGTCCGGTCCGAATATGTGGAGATTTCCGTCGTCTCAATCGCATCACCACCTCCTCCGTCCAGGTCATACCCAGGATAGACACATGCCTACAGAAGTTAAGCGGAGCCGTCTATTTCACATCGGTAGATCTCAAAAGCGCGTACCATCAGCTCCCAGTAGCAGAAGAAGATAGAGCCAAAACAACTATCGCAACGGAGTTTGGCCTATTCCGTTACACTACTGCTCCGTACGGGATACAGGGTATCCCACACTCATTCAATCGTGCTCTTCGGCTAGTCCTCGCCGACGTTCCCCCAGAGACAGTCATCCAATACTTTGATGACGTAATGGTGATTTCCAAAACTCTGGACGAGATGCGCACCAATTTGGATGCAGTTTTAGCTGCGCTGCAAAAGTCGGGCTTAACTGTCTCGTTGAAGAAGCTGCAGCTCTGCAAAAGGGAGGTAAGCTTCCTCGGCTTCACCGTCAGTGCGGCAGGCGTGCAGTGTGACCCGGAAAAGATCACAACCATCCAGAACTGGCCTGTCCCGGTTAATGCCAAGCAGGTTCGCGTGTTCTTAGGTCTAGCAGGCTACCTGCGCCGCCATATTCGAGGCTATGCAGTTTTAGCCAAACCCCTAACAAAGCTGACCGAGAAGCATCGCCTTTTCCACTGGGGACCGGAGGAACAGAGTGCTTTTGATCGTCTGAAAGCAGCACTGGCCTCACCGCCAGTGTTAGCACTGCCGGTATTTAGCGAGGAGGCACCTCAGTTCGTGCTCGATGTAGATGCGAGCGGAGCGGCCGTGGGAGGCTGTCTCATGCAGGGTGACAAGGTAGTCGGGTATGCCAGCAGGGTTCTTACCAAAGCTGAGCGTCAGTACAGCGTCACCAAGCGCGAGCTTCTGGCAGTGGTCTGGGGTACTACGCACTTCAGACAATATCTGGTCGGACGACGCTTCCTCCTGCGTTCTGATCATTCGGCTTTACAGTGGCTCTTTAATATGAAAGACCCGACAGGGCAGCTGGCTCGCTGGCTGCTTCAGCTATCCGAGCTAGAGTTTGATATCGTGCACCGGCGTGGTAGTCTCCATAGCAACGCAGACGCACTATCTCGATATCCGCATGCAGTGACCGCTCAGGAGCAGCGGTACCGGTGGGTCTGTGTTCCGATTCCTGAGGCCCCAGAGGCAGAGCTTCCTATGGCGCCCTCTCCTAGAATGGATACTGAGCAGGCGAGTCCAGAACCAAGCGCAGTGTCCAACATGGCACAGACGAGTTCCGCTCTGTCACTGCCCGCCAGCAGAACCCACTCGGCAGATGCAGACCAGCATCCTCAGTCTCCAACTGCATCAGGACAAGTCAGGGCGGCTGATCCACTCAACTTCAGGGCGGCGTCAGAATCACAGACAGACTCCGCCACTGATCAGATTACCAAAGAGACGCACGTCGATAGCGTCGAGTCCACTGGTACGTCTGCATCTGGCCAGCCCGATAGAGCTGCAGCAGCTGCAGTCGTAACTGGGCCAAAGTCATTGATAAGTATCAATCCCATCGAGCTGAGAGATTTTCAGAAAGAGCAGTTCAATGATGCTGGAATCAGAGAGATCGTTCATTGGATACAGCTGCGTCGAAAACCCCACCCAAGCGAGGTGAACACAGAGCACGCCGCTCAGCTGCTACGAGAGTGGAACCGATTAGTAGTCACAGGCGATACGCCCGTGTTGTACAGGCGAGTCCAGCCCTACAAAGGAGCCCCATCATGTCTCCAGATAGTGGTGCCCCAACATTTGAGAAGGAGCCTGATGGATGACCATCACAGTGGACTAGGAGGGGGACACCAGGGGGCGGCAAAATTGGAGAGTGCACTTCGCCGGCAGTTCTACTGGCCGAGAATGCAGACCGATGTGAAAGCGTTCTGCCAACAGTGCGAGGTCTGTGCTCGCCGCAAAGATCCTCCTCACCCACCGAAGGCCCCATTGGGGTCACTGCAGGCGTCTGAGTTCCTTGACAGGCTTGACATCGATATCATATCTGGGCTCCCCACCAGTGAGCCGGAAGGTTACAGGTATATTCTGACGTGCATCGATGCATTCACTCGATTTGTATGGGCTTTCCCACTTAAAACACAGGAAGCATCCGAGATAGTCCAGACACTGATGGACCGTATCGTAGGTCAGTTTGGGGTGCCTAAATCAATTCACTCCGATCAGGGCAGAAACCTGGTTGGAAACGTAGCAAAGATGTTCTACAACAATCTTGGAATCAAACAGAGCACGACGACAGCCTATCATCCTCAAGGGAACGCTTACTGTGAGCGTAGCCACCGTTTCCTCATCGACACACTGGCTAAACTCGCCGCCGCAGAGCACCGTCATTGGTCCCGTTACCTGAGCGGCGCAGTGCTGGCTTTTAACGCCAACACTAGTGCGGCCACAGGCCTGTCGCCATATGAGTGCGTGTTTGGGCGTCCTGCACCACTACCGGCTTCACTGAAGTACAGCTCTGTCTCCAACGGTCAAAGCGAGCTGGTGGACATGAAGGTGCCCCGTGACACCTTCCAGTACCTGGCTGGTTTACAGCGCACCCTCAAACGCACCGATCAGCAGATACACTCTGCTAGTACAGCGGATCATAACAAGAGCAAAATCAGGCATGATGCGCGCATAGTGGAACATAACTATGAGCCGGGCAGCCGCGTCTGGCTCAGACAAAATGCGGTACAGGGTGGAGACGTGAGAAAGTTGTCCCCTCGCTGGAAGGGACCCTACCGCGTGATAGCGAAACGTCGAAACTGGACATATCTCATAGCCTGTGAAGGAGAGACGACGGAAATGACGGTCCACCACAACCGCTTAAAACCGTATCACCCAAGCACGGGAAACTCACCCACTGGGGCCCCTGTTTACCCCACTCGCATTTGGCGACGCAGTCAACGCTCATCGCCTCATCAGTTCGGCCCAGTCCCACAGAACCGAGACCGAGCATTAGCACCCAGGAGGCATGATCCCCAGTCAGCTGACAAACAAGTAAGGCCACATGGCGACAAAGCGCCGCGGCAAGACAAGTCCTCTGTGCAGCAGGACCTGGTCACTCAGGCGACTCCAAATGTGCCAAAGTCGATAATCACGAGAGCGGGTCGAACTGTCAGACACCCCATTAGGTATCACTAGTCAGCTCATATGAGCTGATTCGGCTTGAAGTGGATAAGGTGAAACGGAATATCCATCCTGTTTTAAGTGGTGATGTATGACAGAAGTGGCATGTACATTTTGTGTTCCTAGGTAATGCCTGTGGTTTGAAGTGTTCATTGCTCATGTATGAATGTACATATGTGTAAAGTGTTAAAGTGTACCGTCTTACCTGGTGCATCAATGTCCGCGGGCCATGCAGAGGTTGATCAGTTTCCGGGGCGGAAACTTTGTCTGTGGGGGATATTGTTGTAGATAATCTGTCTAATGAAGGACTTTAATGAGGATTAGCCCGCGGATAAACACGAGCACCTGTAAAAACGAACAAACAGCTGCTGTGACAGCTAGTGAAAAACGATGATTTTGAAATAGAAAGTGAAACATGTGTGAATGATAATTTCTAACAAATTTACCGTCAGTAGAAGCAATACCGAACCCATAACACATGTTTTATACGAGTTTAAAATGTTTCCATCCTTTTTGGTCCACCCTGTATTTTTTATATTTGCAGAAAAGTTAGAGGATGTTTAACCCGCGCCCTGCTGGGGGGTTGTTTGAACACCCCCCTTGTGGTTTTTCACAAATATCTCAAAAACGGCGGCGCGGAGCGCCGCCGTTTTTGGTACACCTTATCATACATCAATTCTACACATGTTGTGAAAATTTCAGACCAAGTTCATTCAAGGTCAGGTCACCAGGTCACTTGAAGTGATCTCACCTCATAAAAAGTTTCAATGTTTGTCATAGCTACACCGAGTGACCGATCGCTTTGAAACTTTCAGCGATTGCTAAGAGCAATAGCATGTACAACATGTATATCTCAGAATTTTGATATCGATGACCTAAGGTCAAGTCAATTTTGCGACCTCCCCATTATAAGTCAATGGGAGAAATTGAAATGCGCCTCTTTTGGACGAAAGACATTATAGACACTCCCAAACACTGAATTACAAGTGGTTTAGACACACTGAACATGAAAGGTGTCCGTGACCCCTGTTTATGCCCTGAGGTCATCTTAGGTCACGAATGGTATCCAACAGTTTTTGGCAAATAACTTTTGATAGAGGCATGCTAGAGCGATGAAAACGCCTTAGATGTGTTCAGCTCGACGATACGAATCGACTGATAAGCAACATGACCCTTTCCGGTCAGGTCATGACCTTGACCTGAGGTCAAATTTTCAAGTTGACCTTTCAAGGTCAAGTTATAGTTCATTCGATGCGTCTTGACGAGAGGAACACGATGTCGGTAAAAGTAAGCTCGTACAAGGCTTGAGTCAAAAGTTATTGCAGAAAAACTGTTTCCGAAAAAAATCGGCTATTTTTGCAGTTTTTGCCCCCTGCAGGCAAAACCGTTGACATTAGGTCAAATCTGAGGTAATTAATCAGAAAGGGCGTTAATAGGGCTATCGAATGCGCTTTTCCGCGGCGCTGTAGCTCTATTGGTTCCCGAGTTATGCGTTGGCTTCTTGGAAATTGTAGACATTCGACCTGGAAATCGGCGAAATTTTGCCTTTAATGACCTCTGGTGACCTGACCTTTGACCTGACCAAAAAATTGACCGAAGTGATTTCGTCATGATTTTTGACGCTCTTTCGAACGCCGCCTTCCGCGTATCGCTACGTGGCCCAGGAGCCGAGTTAGAAGGGGGGGGGGTGCTCAAACACCCCCCCCCCCAGCAGGGCGTGGAAATCCAGGACCCCCAGCCGGGCGCGGGTTAACCGCCATTTCTCTATAGAAAGCCATTTTGACACTCTCAAAACGTAGTTTTATGGGTTCCTATTGAAAACTGAACTGGAAAATTCAAAATGACACAAGTGATCCTAAATTTTCCTTATGAGGTCGTATAAGATCGACAAAGGACCAAGGTCATTAGCAGTTTTTCGACGAAAACTATTGAATTTTGATAGATGAGCAAACAATGGATATGAATGGATCTATGCTAGCTCCTTGAACCTAGAAAATGTTGCGCTCAACAATACGGAATCATAAGTATGTAAGTTGACCGCCAGCTATGAACCCGATCTCGGACCAATTCGCAAAACTGATATTTTACTGATCAAACTATCGTTCATCATTCGACGCGTCTCGACAAAGCAAGGATCAGATGCTGGTAAAAGCACTGCCGTTATGTGACAGTGATGCAGTTCATAATTGATGTTGATGTTGTCAGTGATCATTTGATCATGTGTGAATAGCAAAAAAAAAAAAATTGATAATGTGCTAACTGACAATCAAGGCGCAATTCTTTCAATCAAAAGCGCCGGCGGAACTTCTGTATAAGCAATCACCGCGAGACTCACAAGTTGAAAATTTCTGAGCCGGCGATTGCAAGAAGATTCACGAATCACGAGTCCACAACTTTTGACGCAATGATCCCAGGGAGCCTAACAACGTGATTTGTTCGGGTGAATATGGCTGACCTTTAGTACGGACCAGCGCGGCGATTTCTTATCTGAGCTAGCGTGACGTACGCTAGTAACTAACGCGTTCCAACATCGCCCCATAACCCTTCTTACCAGTGATGTCCAGTCTCTTCAGTGACTTGGGTAGCAGCCGAAGCCACTTGCCGGAGCTGTCCACAGGTGGGCTCACATCGAGCCGTTCCAGAGCCTTCAGCGGCTCCAGCAGCGCCTCCAGCTGCCAGTCGCTGATGCCGGCCGGCAGCGTCAGCTCACGCAGACTGGAGGCGTTGGCACGCGCCAGGCGACGCAGGGCAGAGGCCCGCAGCTTGAAGCCGCGCAGGTTGACCTTCTCCAGGGCGTGGCAGGTGGCCGCTGGAATAAAGCAACACCAGCCAGTGAAGAAGTGATCGCTCATATGGACAAGGAATGACAGTTACAGCGGAACAAAGCGTACCAGTTCGTGTGTAGCGCGTTTCACACAGGACTCACCGACCAGTCGGAGGTCGGTGTCCGTCTCAGCGGTCGGCGCCCGCAGTTCAGTCAGCTTCGGCTGGTCCTGTGTCTTCACTACGAGCTCAAGGCCCGTAACCGGCACAGGGACCTCTCCACCACGGGTTTTCTGATCGGTTAGCTCCCGCCGACAGTCGCTGACGATATCGTCGATGGCGGACCGCCACCGACGGCAGACTGTCGGCATAAAAAAAACAAGGAACGGGTGGCATCGAGCACCTTGACAGAAACGTCAATGCTTATATAGACAGCGTTTGTGTCTTATATTGTAAGACGTAGCTATTCTATGAGAATGGTATTCCGAGCAGCCATCCATCTACGTGTGAGTCATCTAACCCCGTTCAATATACCCCGTGATAGACTATTCATTGCCAAACTCTCCGAATCCTAGGTAAAAATACTCCACTAAGCACCTGCATATCACAATGAAGCATGATCTACTACCTTCCTTTCTACCGTCCTGCATACAATGTCAGTCGCCAGAACACTCACCCCGCCTGGCGCGGATCATTTCCCAGCAGTCCATCTTGCTCAACACCATCTTCAACAACTCGTGGTCCAGGAGACAAATGGCAGAAGCCCATCGCGGTGCAGCCTCTGGCACGTCGCCGCCCGCCGTCCCCACCTCCTCCGTAGGAGGAGGCGGGGACGGAGGAGCTGGGGTGATTATGAAGCCATAGGTGCTGATGGCGTCACACTTGTCACAAGTGTCGGCCTTCAGTGAAGTCCCCTCCTCACCGTCACTGTAGCGAGAAGACGTAAATGTGAACTGGTGTGACGTCATCAGGGGTCAGTGATTAGGCGATCCCAAGGCTATATAAACCAGCGATCCCATCCAGTGTTCTTTACCCCCACCCCACCCCTGCTGCCTCCAAGTCTCACCCCTGCAGACGGCCGGATGGCACCGCTCGCCGGCGGACCCCCTGCCGCAGCTCCTCCACGACGGTCTGACGAGTGGAGCGCTCCTCGACCATTGCCTGCTGCAGGAGGACCACCTGACTGTGTAGTGTGGTGTTCTCTTCCTTGAGCTTGGTCATATCCTGCTTTAGGACATCCATTTCTCCTTTTAGTCCGGCCATTTCTCCTTTCAGTCCCGTCATTATTTCTTCACACAGGGAGTTTATTTCATCGAGAGTCAGTTCCATCTGGAAGGCAGTTGTTCTAGTTATCACCAGCAAGTTAACACGCAAACCGTTGGGGGGGGGGGGGGGTTCGCTGATAACCCAAAAACGGCTGCCGAATTTCGACTCGCCGTTCACGGAACCTCTCCGAAAATCAATTTAACGTGACTTAAAAAATCAATGTGAGGTCATCTCAGGTCATGAGTTGTAGAGGCCAAACTGATGTCATGTTCGGTCATTTTTGGTCGAAACAATTGTTAACCCGCGCTCCACTGGGGTCTGTGTATAACGCGCCCTACTGGGGCCGGGGGGGGGCTATTCATAGCCCCCTCATAACTCCAAAACTACTGGGTCGATCGTTGTAGTGTCGAGTCCTCCCGTGTGCTTCCGTCCAGTTCCACGTCCTTCAAACTCACTGTTTAGCCACCACCATGATATTAAAATAAGAACAAACGGTGATAACGTTCCATAACAGAATCCAGCCCAGTGAGCTGGCTCGGCGTCTACCAGCCTCGGCAGCCGCTCCTCTGCTCTCGTGGCCGGTGTCAGACTGACCGCCGCCGGCGCCGCACGACCCGTCAACGGTCAGCGCCGCCCAGTCACGCGAGCGGGGCTGCGTCATAACGCACAGTACGTCGTGAGCCGTCAGGCTTAGACCGAACTACGACGCTAGCGCGTCACACAATACTACGCACAACACTACATTTGCCCCTCACAATAATAACGACGACCTGATCGCGTAAAGCGTGACACTCCGTCGCCCCCGACGGTTGGCGACTGCCGTTGCACTGCAGTGGACGCTGGAGGTGATAACGGCGACGCACGCTCTAGGGGTTCATCTGACGGGTCCACTTCCTCACTCGAGTCAGAATCAGTCCCATGACACGAAATACAGTCACCTCGACTCAGAGATGGTGCCCTCGACGACACTCGACGGCGGACGTCGCGATCCGCCGGACACAGCGTCTCAGTGCCCCCGCCGATCCCGCGAGGCGCACCGCCCACCTCCGGCTCTGACGGCTCCATCGACGGTGTCCACCTGGAGAGCCGCTCAGCGTGGATTCTGGTGCCGTCGTCCAGGCGATACGACGCCGGGCCCGTCTGTTGCACGATCTGTCGGCGACCTGAGAAACGAACATGCCCCTTTCGGGGCCGGGGCATCAGCTTATACCGCACCCAGTCTCCTACAGCGAAATCAGGAACACGAGCCCGGTTACGTGCATCCCACAACTTCTTCTGCACCAGTTGCTTATCAGCCACACGATCCCTCACAGCCTGGTCGTCAGACGAGCGACCGCTCTGCACGCCAGATCGGACATCAGCAGCCACCTCCAGCTTTGTTCGTAGCTGCCGACCGTGTAGCAGCTCCGATGGGCTCTTACCGGTAGTAGCATGAGGTGTTGCCCTGTAGTTCTGCAGAAACGTCTGCATGTACCTTCGTCGGTCGACGCCCTCCAAGTCCGCCATCTGCAGGGCCGCCTTGATGCTCCGGTTCATCCGCTCCACCGCTCCTGACCCTGCTGGATGGTAAGGAGACACGCGAATGTGATCAATGCCCATACTCTGGAGGTAAGTCGTGAACTTGTCTGACGTAAAATGCGTTCCGTTATCTGTGACAACTTCTTTAGGAAGTCCCTCTCGGGAGGCCACTACATCCATGAACTCGATCACTGCGTCACTTGATGGCTCCCTTGTGAATGCCATTTCGACCCACTTCGAATAGTAATCAACCATCACGATGGCATACCTTTGATGCAGCGGTCCTTGCATCGGGCCGATGAAGTCGATGCCCAGCTTGTCCCAGGCAACATCCGGGAACGGGACTGGCATCAGCGGTGCTCTGCGTGACTTCACCGTTTTGTCAGACAGGGCGCATGCATCACACTCCTTCACGGCCGTCTCTACAGCAGCATCAAGACCTGGCCACCAGTACACTGCCCGCAGGCGCTGCTTGGTACGTATGATCCCCGGGTGGCTCTCATGTGCCAGGGCCACCAATCTCTCCCTCAGACACTCTGGTACTACCACCCGCTCTCCCTTGAAAATGAGGCCACCCATCAGACTTAACTCATCACGACATCGGAAGAATGGCTTCAATTCAGGTGGGACCTCACCTATGCGACTTGACCAACGTCGGGTGAGCTGCTCAGACAGCTTGACCAGCACCGGGTCGGACGCGACAGCATCGGCCAGTTCTCCGCTGCTCACCGCCGTCAGTCGTGAAGACAGCGAGGCAACAAGCTGAGACTCGTCGTCTTCCACTTCCACCGCTGGACCTGGTGCACGGGAGAGTCCATCAGCCGGGTTGAGCACCCCCTTCAGATGCTGGACTGAAAAAGAGTAAGTCATCAGCCGGCTAGCCCATCTTGACATACGCATCCCAGCACGCCCGATCCCATTCGCTGTGATCAAGGTGCGCAGCGCAGCATGGTCTGTTCTCAGGATAAAGTCTCGCCCCCAGAGGTACTTATGCCACTTTTCACATGCCCAGACACAGGCAAGTGCTTCCCTCTCCGAAACGCTGTAGCGCCTCTGCGTTTGACTCAAAGTGCTTGATGCGAAACAGACTACTCGCTCACCTTCTGGGTGCATCTGAGACAAGACAGCACCGAGTCCCACGTCGCTGGCGTCGGTTGTGACGATCGTCTGAAGTGCCGGGTCGAACATCGCCAGCGCGTTCGACTGCAGGATGGCCTCAGTGACGTCCTTCAGCGCTGCCGACATCTCCGGCGTCCAGGCAAACTCCGGCGCGTCTTTGCGGAGCTGCCGTCTCAGAGGTTCAACCCGGGTGCTGTAGTTCTTGACGAACTTCGCGTAGAACCCTAGGGTTCCCAGGACTGACTGAAGCTTCTTCTTATCAGTCGGCTGCTGTAGGTCTCGAAGGCCCTGAACGCGCTCTTCAGAGACTGCCACCCCCTTCGGAGAAACTGCGAATCCAAGAAACTCAACCGATGAGACGCAAATCCTGCACTTGTCCCAGTTCAAGGTGATGTTTCTGGCCTGCATCCGCTCGATCACCCTCCTGAGGCGCTGGTCGTGCTCCTCCTGTGATCTGCCAGATACAATCACGTCATCGAGATACACTTGAACGCCCTCCAGTCCTTCCAACACACATTCCATCATCTTTTGGAAGCACTGGGGCAGCGATTTCAGACCAAAAGGGCAACGTTTATATCTCCACACCTGTCCTTCATGAATGAATGCAGTCAGATCACGGGAGCTCTCGTGCAGCTCTAGTTGATGGTACGCAGCTTTCATGTCTAATGAAGAGAATACAACTGCTCCCTGAAGACGGTCTAGCATTTCCTGCATATCTGGGATCGGATGACCGTTCGCGATCACTGCTTTGTTTACCTCAGTCAGATCAAGGCAAACTCGAAGCTTACCGTTCCGTTTACGGACGGCCACGATCGGAGAGAGCCACGGCGAGGTGTGTTTGCCGACCTTCTCGATCACCCCTTGCTCTTCCAGCTCTTGCAGGTGCTTGGTGACGTCCTCCCTCACAGCGTAGGGCAGTGACCGCAGCTTCTTCTTCACAGGCTCCACGTCAGCCCGTAGCCTGACCTTGTGGACGAAGCCGTTGATTGCTGGGAGCTGGCTGGTCTGTTGGACAAGACAAACATCAGTTCCATTCTTCACAGTCACTCCAAGTGTCCTCTGCAGGTCTCTTCCTAGCAAGGGAATCTCAGCATCAGCTACATAGAACTCTCCTTCTGTCTGTCGACCACACGGGGTTGTTACTAAAGCGCTGAAGACTCCCTGCACGCTGATGCCCGCACCGCCATACGCTTCTAGCTTTACCGTGGCCCTGGTCAGCGGAAACTTACTCAAGGTCTCCCGATACAGGTGCGTGGGTATGATGCTGACTGCTGCACCTGTGTCCACCATCATCGACACGTCATGACCTCCAATGCCAACGGTGTACCACGGACAGTTCGAAGGCATGCTCTTTTGAACGGTAAGCACCTGTACTGCCCCCACCTGACGATCTTTAGCATCTGTGTCATTCCGCTTTGTACGACAGCAACGACTGAAATGACCTGTCTCGTGACATTTGTAACACTGCTTCTCTTTTGCAGGGCATCTCCTATCACCCGACCGGTGTCCTCTCCTACCACAGGCATAGCATGGACCGTACCGGAGGCTGCGAACGGGTTCACATACCTCTTCTTGCTGTTCAGCAGCTGGTCCGACTTCTGCTACCTGCGCAGCTGCTGGACCGGTTGATCCCTCTGCAGCACCTCTCAGGACGCCTCGCCGCTGAAGACCACGATCGACCGCCTCGGCGATGTCCTCCAGCTTCTCCAGGGTCAGGTTATCCTTCAAAAGAAGCTTGTCACGCAGCTGGTCAGACAGACATCCCTCAATGAACTGGTCTCTAACCATTTCGTCCCTCAGATCACCAAAAGAGCAACTTTGAACAGCTTCTTTCAAGTTTGCAAGATAGACGAGAGCTGTTTCTCCCGGCTGTTGAACACATCGTCTGAATCTTACTCTTTCAGTTCGTACATCAGCGTCTTTTACAAACAACTTCTCCAAGATCTTTACTGTACTGTCGTACATTGACGTGGGGTCATCCTTGATGTCAGCGTCTGACTCAACAGAAGACTCGATTGATTCAATCGCTCTGAACAGCCTACGGGCCTCTGTGCCAACGCAGTGCAATAACAAAGCCTTCTTCCTACCAGCTGGCCAATCATGCCATCCGCTAGCCTCACCATAGATTAGGAAGTCAGCGTACCACTGCTTCCACGGCAAAGTAGGCTTCTGACCCGCGATCGACAAGTACTCACTCGGTGGGGTTGCTTGAAACATCCTCGTCGCCAAAATGTAGTGTCGAGTCCTCCCGTGTGCTTCCGTCCAGTTCCACGTCCTTCAAACTCACTGTTTAGCCACCACCATGATATTAAAATAAGAACAAACGGTGATAACGTTCCATAACAGAATCCAGCCCAGTGAGCTGGCTCGGCGTCTACCAGCCTCGGCAGCCGCTCCTCTGCTCTCGTGGCCGGTGTCAGACTGACCGCCGCCGGCGCCGCACGACCCGTCAACGGTCAGCGCCGCCCAGTCACGCGAGCGGGGCTGCGTCATAACGCACAGTACGTCGTGAGCCGTCAGGCTTAGACCGAACTACGACGCTAGCGCGTCACACAATACTACGCACAACACTACAATCGTCAAATTCAAACGGCATCTGATAGCTCCGGAAAAACTGCCGAACTAAACCTATTTTCATTGACCTAGGTCACCGATGACATCAGAGGTCAGGTCAAAATAAAAATTACCGATGTTTGGCTGGTTCACATTTTGAGCCTTGGCTGCCGTCTTAGAAGTCAGGTCAGGCTAATTTTTGGTTTACACACTCGTGAACAGATGCTTTAGATACCCTGAGGGTTCCAAACTTGTACTTTGATTTTCAGGTCAGGGTCAGGTCATTACGGGTCACGGAAATCTTATAGGTATCATAAGTCGGTCATGTGACACATGTTTTAGGGTTCATTTAGGCATAGATTTCGAATTCGATGTCGTTTATGTCATTCAAGGTCGTTTAGAGTTGAATTTAGCCTAGGTCAGGCCACTTCCAGGTCAAAAAGTTTAATTTTTGAAGTTGAAATTTTTCAACAAAAAACATGCCTATCGGATGCAGTTTGAGCTCAGGAACACGATAGTACTATTTATATTGGTGTATGGACAATGTCAAATTCGTACTGAAAAATTGATTTAAAAATTAAAATTGTGAAATTTTTGCTATAATGCGTATAACTTGCCCATTCTTGAAGATATCTGGCTAAAACTTGCTAGGGTAAGTCAGAAGCATGTGTTCTATCATAAAAATACCGTTTTTTTCGAATAGTACCTAAAAAGTTTTGAAAAAAAGATAAAATACCTACAAATTTTGAATTTTCATATATACCTATCATTTTCAAAATTTTCAAAATTTTGAAAATCCGAGAAAGCAGCTTGATAGCGCAGTTCATTCTGAGTCCTCTTATGCAAAGCAATTGGATCTAGCTTAAAAACTGAGCTCTTGGGAGCTAGTGACGTTATAAATGACGTCAAACAAGGTCAATAATGCATTTGTGAAAAATCGAAGCTTGCAAGGAGTGCATAAAATCACGATTCCATGTGGTTGAGATAGTTTGAGATCGTTTCCGGTGCCAAAACAGCAGTTTTTATTTCTCCCCATTGACTTCTAATGGTGAGGTCACGTAACTGACCTGACCTCATGTGGCCTTTAGGAAAAATCAAAGAAATACAAGTTGTGAGACTCCTAATGGCTACTATGCTCATCTTCCTGTAAAGGCTCCTCTGGCACTGAGGGCGTTGCGAGTTTGCGACATCTGAAGACAGTGCAGAGGTTCCTTTATGACGTGATAGGTCAGTGACCTTACCTGACCCGAAAATGCTATTGGTGTTTAAAATGGCCACTTGAGTTAACCCGCGCACCGACGGGGGTCTGCGCCAACTTCGCACCGACGGGGGGGGGGGGGGCGGATGACCGCCCCCCCCCCCTGAGATCTCGAGAACGAAGCAAGATAGCGACAAGCGGTAAACGGCATCGGATACGCACGGCCAAGATATACAATTTTTACAAAGGTCATTTTCAGGTCAGGTCAAAGATGACGTCACAGGGGTCGAAAAAGTCAAAATGGCGGCGCTAGATATGGAGAGAGTTTTTCTCGAATAACTTTCGAATTAGTCAAGATAGGAACAAACTAAGGGCATCATCGTGATCCTCTCGTCAATCCGCATCGAATGATATATATGTTGACCTCGAAAGGTCAAGGTCAAAGGTTGACCTCAGGTCACGTGACCTCGAGGTCATCATGTATATCATTCGATGCGTCTTGACGAGCTGAACACAATGAGACCATCCACGCGTCTGTATCTTGTTCCTGTACGGAGTTATTGGCCAAAAACCTTTGGTGACCTTTGATGACGTCACATGACCTCACAGCTGCCCAACAGCAAAACAGACCTCAAGGTAGTGAAGGTTGATCGTATATGAAGTCATGTTTGGTATATGTGGCCATTCCGACCCGTTTTAGTGGTAAAAACAGGGAGTTGATTTTTCCCCCATTGACTTATAATGGGGAGGTCGCGAAATTGACCTGACCTTAGGTCACCGATATCAAAATTCCGAGATATACAAATTGTAGCTACTAATGACCTGATAATATCCTGCGACTTTCAAAGGCCTCCGACATCTACTGTAGCTCTGGCACGGTGACAAAGTTGCAAAAAAGTGACTTGAGGTTGGGTCATTCAAAGTGACCTGGTGACCTGACCTTAAAAGGTAGGAGGTTCAAACTTGCACACCATGTGTAAAATTGATGAGGTTATAGTCATACCAAATTTCGCGGCGCTACGCGCCGCGGTTTTTCCGCTATTCGCGAAAAACCTGAGGGGGGGCGGATATCCGCCCCCCCGTCGGTGCGCGGGTTAAAGGTCAGGTATCTTAAGTTTCACCTCTACATCACCAGCGTGTTCGGAAATCGCAAAAAAAAAACAATGGGGGGGGGGGCGGCACCCGCCCCCCTCGGCCGGCGAGGGTTATAACACCGCACCAGCAGTGCGTGGAAATCTAGGACCCCAGTCCGGGGCGCGGGTTAAACTTGAATCGCTTACCTTACTTTACTCAGCACACCTTTCGTCCTAGCCCTCCACTCTCTGTACGAGGTCACAGCGCTAACACTGCGCAGTGCCGCCCCTGTGTCGCTTTGTCATGAGGCCGAACTAGCATGGCCTTGGAACTAACCCATTAAGCCGGCGGGGCGCGATAATTTGATGACGTCATCAGAGTTACCATGGTAACGTGACAACACGAGTCGGTCAGTGTGCAGGCTCACCCCTCCCCTGGCATGCAGCTTGCAGTTTCAGCCGGCAGTACATCCAGCCCAGGTGGTCGATTTGACGGCGCTTACCCATGACAACAAAGTGCAAACTCGCTGAAGGTCCATACTAGAGATGCCAACCGGATGGCCAATTTTTTAACCCCGGCAGGCGGTAGGCCTCCCGGCCACCTTCCGCGCGGTGGGGGGGGAGGGGGCATTTTTTGCCCCCTCCGTATCTCCGAAACTGCTGGACGGATCCGGAAAATTCAAACGGCGTTCGATAGCCCTGTCAAATTTGTTGAGGAAAACCAAATTTCATTGACCTCGGGGTCACAGATGACGCCACAGGTCAGGTCAAAGCTAAAATGTTTCACCGTTCACGGGCTTCTAGGGAAAGCGCTATAACACTGAGTAAAACGCATTTTGTCGAAAATCAGCGATAGGGTGTCAGTTGTCTAGTACATATGTTGGTATTAGAGGTCACTGGTCATACCAGGTCAGGTCACAGGTCAGGTCACCAAAGGTCACCAAAGGTCACCACATGAACCCAACTTTACTAAGGTTACTGCGATGCATGTTTTATGGCCAGTTTTTCATTTCCAACTCAATGGTGTTGGTTATAAGACCATCAGGTACGGTTTAGGTCACTTTCTGGTGGAGGTCAGGTCAAGGTCAGGTAAAAAAGGTCAAATTTCAAAGTTGATATTTTTGCATAAAATGAGTATTGATTCGATGCAGTTCGTCACGGGGAGTCTAATGGTGGTCTTTGTTGTGCGCTACGAGGTCTAGAATTGCTAAAAATTGAGTTTGAAAATTTGACGTCATCAATTTTGAGCAGTCTTTTTTTGCTATAACTTGGCCAAAAAGAGGTATCTATCTCAAATTTGGTAGGTAGATAGAAGGCGGTAGGGACTATCACATATCTTCCGTTTTTTTTTCGAATATCAAAAAACTTTTTGGATTTTCGGCTATTATATGCAAAAGATCTATTTTTCATTTTTGGGGTCAAAATCAAAAAAATTCAAAAATTCGAGATAGTAGTTTTGTAGCAGTTTGTAGTTTTGTAAATTCTACACCTTTTATGTCTGAAACATTTTTCTGTATCTCTAAAGCTGTAGGCCTGACAGCTTTTCTTCTCGCGAAACCTTTTTTGGGTTAAAAATGGCAGAAATGACGTCACTCTGACGTCATTAGCGTCCAACCTATCATAGCCTTTGGAAAAATTTTCGTCACAATGTGCAATAGCTATTCACGGGAGGGTGCTGAAAGTTTGGTGACGATCGGCGAAGCGGTTCTCGAAATCTATCGAAAAAACTAAAGGGAGGGGGGGCAAAAATGCCCCCCACCGCCTGGAAGGTATACCTATATCAAACCGATAACAACTTGATATCTGGTATTTCAAGGCGAGTGCATTTGGTATTTTGTTGGTATTATGAATCATCATTGGTGTAAAGGCCTGGCTACACTATGCGTTTTCTGCGTGCGTTTTTGCCGGTTTGCGTTTTTTTGCGTGATGTGATATCGTTCCAGAAAAAGTTATAAACCAGTAAAACGCCTTTTGGGCGAAGAACGAGCGAGCGAGATAGTGAGCCCTGCACGTGCGGAAGGGCGAGAGGGTACTTCCAACGGGCTTGTGGAAAGCACCCTTCTAACCGGTCGCTAGCGGTGTGCCAAATTTGAACGCAATCGGCCCAGCCGTTCCTGAGATCTGGAAGCGGCATTCTGCACGTGCGCACGTGCAAACTGGGTCCAAACTGACTTTTGCACGGCACCCTACTTACTGGTCCCCAACCGTGTACCAAATTTGAACGCAACCGGCCCAGCCGTTCCTGAGATCTGGAAGCGGCATTCTGCACGTGCGCACGTGCAAACGGGGTCCAAACTGACTTTTGCACGGCACCCTACTAACTGGTCCCCAACCGTGTACCAAATTTGAGCGCAATCGGCCCAGCCGTTCTCGAGATCTGGGAGCGCCCCCTGCACGTGCGCACGTGCAGTAGCACCTTAACCGCAACACATGTGAATGCATTGCCTGGTGGGTGCCTACCTGTATGCCAAGTTTCAGCGAAATCGCCCCAGTAATTACCGAGTTATTAAAATGGGAACAAATTTGACACCTCTTATTGTTGTATTTTGCACGTGCATTGGGGGTCACTCACATAGATCAAGAGTGTCCGACCATTGGTAGAAGGGATGCAGCTACCCTACAAAAATTACCGCAAGACAATCACCCAAGCAGCTGCTGAGATATGGGCCTATCACAATCACTACTTTTGCAAAACAGCTTGAACACCCTTGACATTTCACCTGGCACGTGCCACGACGGTCACTGAGATGTATCAAAAGTAGTCAATTACGGGGTAGAAGAGATGGGGCTACCCAACAAAAAAGACCGCAGGCCAATCGGTCCAGCGGTTGCTGAGATATAAGCCTCTCAAAAGCGTTACAGGCCGGGCCGGCCGCTCATACTGAGATTTTTCCGTTATATTGAAAAGACTCGCTTCGCTCGCTGCGCTCGCTCGCTCGTAATAATACAACTTTTAAATTAGTTGTGCATTAGTTATGTACTAAAGTTAATATAACTATTATAATAACTAATATTTAAAATAAAAACATCACAAAAACGTAATAACGTTTTTTATTCTAGAACGATATTACCCAAAACCCGCAAACCCGAAAAAAACGCTCACAGAAAACGCATAGTGTAGCCAGGCGTTAAGAGAGGCTGAGAATTTGGTTAAAAGTCGGTATTTTTCTCATATCCCCAAGTCGGTTTGGTTTCGGTATTTTTCCATGGATCCTACCTATTGTTGGTATTTGGCTCGGTATCGGTATCACGCACTGAACTCTAATATATACTGGAAGGAGCATTGGTGACTTGTTTTTGTCTATCGATTTCCGCCATGTTGTGTATACCAGAAATATAAATTGCATGTACGGTAGCAGAGGTGCAGTTTAGTGAGAGGTACACTACTCAAAAGTGCTGCTGCTTCATGCTTGCAGTTTGATTGCAGTGATCAACTTTTCAAGACTTTGGTATACACAACATGGCGGAAATCGTTAGACATTCTGGCCCATATATGGCCAAGGCAAGTGCCTCCCCCTGGTATCACGGTATCACGGTTTTCCGTAATTGGGATCACTAGTCCATACTACTGGTAGGTTAGTAACTACTGGTAGGGTAGTAACCCCTTCTGGTAAGGGGTTAACACCCCCATGTGGTTTTTTCCTGCAATTGCGGGCGTGGTGGAAATCCATAAGCCCCAGCAGGGCGCGAGTTAACCCTTGATAATTCTGGTGTCTTGCCAGCCACGAGCGTAAAGTTCACTTGGATCGTGCCACATACTTCCTAATGTTGCGTAATAATAGCGATATCTACTACAGCTATGTTGAAGTTTCAAGTATGTATTAGATACTCTCGAGTGCCATTCCATAGTGTGTGATTTGTGAACTCTTCTTAATAACCTAATAACCCGGCATATGCCGGGTTAAAGAACTGCCGCGGCAGTTGCTGGGGTATTCCGCCACCCGCCGTTTGCTGGGGAGGAGGGGTGTGTTATACAGGGGGAAGCACTCGCCTTGGCCGTATATGGGCCAGAATGTCTAACGATTTCCGCCATGTTGTGTATACCAAAGTCTTGAAAAGTTGATCGCTGCAATCAAACTGCAAATATGAAGCAGCAGCACTTTTGAGAAGTGTACCTCTCACTAAACTGCACCTCTGCTACCGTAATGCAATTTATATATCTGGTATACACAACATGGCGGAAATCGACAGACAAAAACAAGCCACCAATGCTCCTTCCAGTATATATTAGAGTTCAGTGGGTGTGTTTAACGTCTCCAGCCGATAAATCGAGAACCAATATGGCATGAAAATCAATCAAGCGAAAACTCAACTTATTGTTCATGGCACCAAAATAGCTTTGCAGGATATTCAGCCAGTTCAGATTAAAGGGACCCTCCCACCTTAACATTAGATTTGAGTTGAGATAGCCAAAATGGGGTCCCTGGCTCACAATTACCGGTTTCGGCACTCACAACATCGAGAAATGCCTTAAATCGGAAATATTGAATTTCAAAATTGCAGCATTTTGATTCAGAGGGGCTAATGCTTAGGAATACCCCTCTGAATGTGTGACGTCAGCGCAGATATCTAACGATTTTTAAATGTTTGACTAAAACGTTTTGTAGCACGCGGTGGTATATGCTATTTGCGCGCAACATCTGCCGCAAACGCCGCACTTCTAAAATAAAGTCGCTAGAAACAGCGGAGATCCCAAAAAAGTAAACAAATGTAAAAGTCTAATATCTTGAAAACCGGTGAATATTTTTCGGTGAAATTTGGTAGATATTCGTTTTCGCTCTTTCTGAACCGAGCGAAATCACTTTCATGCCAATTCATTAACTTTTTTGAAGGTGGGAGGGTCCCTTTAAGTTTGGCCAGTCGATCATTTCTGAAAGCCGCACAACAAAGTTGTAAAAACCCCGGCCTCACTATGGACAGACATCTGACGTTCGGGGATGATGTTAGCCAGCTGGTTGGCAAATGTACCGGTCTTTTGAGTTCGCTGTCCCATTCCAAGCATGGCATACCTGCCGGACCGTTGCTTACATTGTGAACGCGCTTGTGGTTTGCTCAATTTGCTACTGCATCTCCATCTACGGGTCCTGCCGCTGCGTTATAACAGAAATGCACCACATTCAGAAACTGTTAAATTTTTGTGCTCGTGTTGTGAGCGGCCGGCACAAATTTGATCACATTTCTGACGTGTTCAATCAACTCGGGTGGTTACGCGCTAAACTCCTCGTGAGCTACCATAGACTTGATTTAACCCTCGCCCTGGCAGGGCATTTTTCATAACACGGCCTGGCAGGGGGGGGGGTCGATGCGACCCCCCCTCGCGATTGGCTCCTATGGCACCTAGAAACACCAAATTTGGTAGGTAGGTGAACCCCCTGGAGTTCTCGCCCCTGTGCAAATTTGGTTGCTCTAGGTCAATATTTAGGGGGGTTTTGGGGGGTATAAATGTCAAAATTTCGCTAAAAACAGGTCAAAAGTTTTTCGCTTATAACTTTTGATCTATTTAAGATAGAGCAAAAAGAAAAGCACCAGTGAACTCAGCACGCCAAGGCGCGTCGAATGATGTACTTTTTAGCTTGCTTAAGTGTACTTAAAGTTTTTCTTAATTTTTAAGTAAACTTTAATTAATTAATTAAGTTCAAGTTAACCAAATTGCATCATATTGCATATCATTCGATTCGGCTGATCACAAGGAACACAATGACACCATTTTTAAGCTCTAGCGTCAATATGTGCCAAGTTATTGGCAAAAATGTGATTTGACCTCAGTTGACCTCATTTGACCTGACCCATGGATAAGTACACCAAACAAAGAAGCACCAAGTGACCTGCTGTTATGTACTGTGGTTTCAAAGCACAAAAGCGATAGAACGAAGCGGATATCTCCAGTATTTTCCGAATTTAGTATTTTCCCATAGGCTTAACACTACGACGTAATGACCTCTAACTGACCTCAGGTCAGTGACCTCAAAAAACCCGAACTATATGTTATACAACTCGGTGAACTTAGCACATCCTGAAAGTTTGAAGGAAACCAGTCAAAAACTGTGAGTTGGACAGGTGCAAAGAGAAAATTGAAATTTGACCATGACCTTGTACCGGTTTTTCTGACCTGTTGACCTGACCCAGGGTCACCCGGACCTGAAATTTTCAGTTCATATGTAAAAAGGTTGCCCCATAGGCTGTGCCAAATTTGGCGGCGCTGCGCGCCGCCGTTTTTACGCTATCTTCGAAAAACCTTAGGGGGGGGGGGGTCGCATCGACCCCCCCCTGCCAGGGCGAGGGTTAAGTCGCTCTAGATACTGAATTACCTGCCGACATTGCAGCCATGTTTTCGTATGTCTGTAGGTACTCCACATCCTACTCGCCAGATCGGCCAGCTGCATGCCAGTAGCGGCGAAACACCTTCAATTAAGGGGGCACTGTCGACTTTTGGTCCCATTCTTTCCATGCAACGCCCATACGGCTAATGTTAAAATGTCAAAATCAAAGGGGGCACGGTGCCCCGGTGCCCTCCCCGTTCCGCCGCCTATGACTGCTGCACTGCCAGAGAATAGACATGCTCCGGCGCCAGGCGGCTAGCACACTGCAGTGCAATGTTTAACCAGCTCCCGAGCGAGCTTAAATGCCTCACCGAATGTGCCTTCAAACGCCATCTTAAGCAGTTGCTGCTGTACACGTGGTACTGTTGTGGTACTGGGACTGATGGCTGATAAGTAAATGCAAGGAGTGAATGAATGGTACTGTGTTTGTGTTTATCTGTCTTAGCCTCACCGTTGTTTTGCCCTATACCCTGGTTTTACCTCCACTGACGTAGTCGTAAGGTGACTCGGGTGCGGAAGAGCCACTGCATTGTGGATGTACCTTTAAATACTCTGAATTTTGGGGAGCGAACCGCACGACTGGTAAAATTTAAAAGGTAAAAATCAAAAGTTAAAGGCCTAAAATTCAACGCCACGGACTGACAGACTGTTGGAAACCTGCTGTCATCTATCGGCGGTTGTCGGAACTAGAGATGTCAATCGGATACCAACTTTTTGGTATACCGAATACCGATACCAAACCGATGCCAACTTGGTATTTGGTATTTCAATACTAAGGCTTTCGGTATTTTGTTGATATTATGAATCCTGACTAATGTAAAAGAGGCAGCTAATTTGGTAAAAAGTTGGTATTTTTCGCATTTTCCAAAGTCGGTTCGGTTTCGGTATTTTCTCATGGTTTTTGTTGGTATTTGGTTTGGTATCGGTATCACGATTTTCCGTAATTGACATCACTAGTCGGAACCATATACGGCAGACTGAGCCCGGGACCTCCTGCTGCCACCTATCGGCGATTGTCGGAACCAGAGGCGGCCGACGGTCGAGCGACGGCCTTGGGACTGCCAGTGGCTGCTGGAAGTGTGGCGTAGGAGGTGGGGGTGCGGAAAGTGGAGACGGAGAAATACGGACGGCGAAGACGGCGGTACGGACAGAGGAGACGAGGTGAGGTCAAAGCGAGGGCACCGTTCCGTGCTTCTATCCTCAGGATGCTGAAATCCTTCTCCTCCACGCCGCAACCCCCCTCCGGGCTGGACAGGCAACTTTATCTCATGCGGGCTGCTCCCTTGGAGCGGCACCGCTGCTCCTGAGGGAGCGCACCCCGTAGCCGGGTGCAGTGAGTGCCTTGGGGCTGGGTGGCCTGTCCTTTGGACGGGCTCAGCCCCGGCGACTCACTAGGGTGCCTGCCCAGACCAATGTCTCCCCCTAATTCCTACCATCCTTCCGGCTCTGCAATGGTCTTGTCGACCGAAAGGGCCTAACCCAACAAAACAAACAAACAAACAAAAAGCGAGGGGTCAGGGAAGGGGTGACACAGACGGTCACACATCTCTGTGGGGATGAGGGGGGGGGGGGGCTGGCTAAACAGTGTGGTCTTTGTGTGGCCTGTGGGTATTTTCCAGGGGCTCTTTCTCAGCGGCACGGTACCCGGTTGAAGGTATGGCCGAATGCTGAGCTCCAACAGTTGAACAAGCATAGATTCTGTTCTGTTCCATGCCCTAAATCTAAATACCGATGTTTATCAGCGCATCCAACACTGGTAATCCGCTGGGGTGAGTAGGTCACGTGACACATCCCCATCAGTCTGACGTAATCTGCTGGATAGCTTTCTGCCAGTGGTAGTTATTCAGTGTTAGGTAGTTGTAGGGGTATATCAATATAGAGCAGGGGTCGGCAAATGGTGGGGCATGCCCCCTTTGGGGGTAATGGAGCCCTTTCGGTGGGGGTAATGAGGGATTCTGAGAAAGCCTATCTTTTTAGAGTTTGTAGCTCCAGTGATGGAGCCATCGTGACTGTTGCATCCCAGGGTTCAAAGATTAGCCCAGGCCAAAGGCACAGCACACATTGATTAGATACCAATTTTCACGTACCTGCTCGCCTCACCATCTCACCCTTCCGTACAGTCGTACAAAAGCAGCTGCAACTTTTAACCGTCGCGCGTCTGTTGGCGTTTCAACAGCCGCTAACGTAAGGGGGAGGAGTCGATCGGACCCCGCGGCCTCGGACTCTGGGATGGAGCTGTGCATAACAAAACGAGCGTAATACCCGTGACTATAGGAAGCCACTGCTGCCCATTTTTAATGTCCTTAGTCATTCCGTCTCATTCAAGAGGGCAATGACAAGTGCCGAGAAAATCGGGACCCGCTATAACTTCTTGAAGTGAGATTTTATGGCTCAAGATGATCTCCAGAAAAAGCTCATAAGCCAACGGTCATTATGGGTCCAGAGGCCAGTTTTACCAACAGAAAAATAGCCGCCTGCCGGAATTTTTTGCCTAAAGATCGTTTCACATATGGAGCGTAAACGGTAAAGCCCTATCCGCTTACGAGCCCATCGCGTTTACGCTCCGTATGTGAAGCGGTCTTGAGGCAAAAATTCCGGCAGGCGGTCATTTTTCGGTTGGTAAAACTGGTCTCAGGTCATGATATTTTCCGGGCTGGTGAAACAAAAAATGATGGGCTCGAGGGTACAATTTGGTCGTGATCCAATGCCTTTTACGTGAGCTTTTAACGAAAAACCACCCGCCGCCCCTATACGTACAATGGTTAAATGGGATATAGCATAGGCGGCGGAACGGGGAGGGCACCGGGGCACCGTACCCCCTTTGATTTTTGCATTTTAACATTAGCCCTATGGGCGTTGCATGGAAAGAATGGGACCAAAAGTCGGCAGTGCCCCCCCCCCCCCTCCCCCTTAATTGAAGGTGTTTCGCCGCTACTGGGATATAGGTATTAAATGTTTTGTGGAGAAAGTGTCGTGTTTTAAATTTGATGCATTGGAAATGCACAAATACCCAAAGAGTTTCAGGACGGTATGGAATTTCAGTAAACTTGGTTGTGTCAGCAATGGGGTCTGGTAGGTGGGGGTAGTGGCCCTGCCTGGCGCCCAAAAAGGGGGCACGACCCCGAATGACCTGCCGACCACTGATATAGAGTCTTGGGTGCAGGGTGAAGTGAGTGGTTGGGTTAGGTAAAGATTAGTCAGGCAGGGCTAGTTTTGGCCGGGCTAGGTGAAGCTGATAAGGAGGCCTGAGAGTTGAGACCAGGGCCTGGATGGATTATCGTGACGTTTACAACTCTTTCAATAATCAGGACATGTAAAAACATGGTAAGGAGCGTACTTATCTAAAAAAACAACGGACACTCGGCTTCAGTTTTCCTGAACGGGGAAGTCCCCCTGGCGCGGTTCGCCCCGCTGCGCGTGGGAGAGGGGAAGTCCCTCTCTGCCGTTGGGCGCGACTGGCTGGCGTTTGCCATGGAGACGTCTCAGCTACCAGGATGAGGAGCTCGTCTGAGGAGTTTGGTCTGGTCACGGCGCTATATACCGGTCAGGTCAGATTTGACCACGTATTTCCTATGTGACTTTTATCTTATTACGTTTTATAGAATCGTTATAGTTATTGACGGGGTGTTATTCCTATGTGACTTTTATCTTAATTATTACGTTCTATACATAGAATCGTTTAAGTTATTGTCAGGATGTTAGAAAATAGCGTTGAATAGCTATAATGTCTCTTGCTGACCCCTGGTTACCTAATAGCAGACCTTATGTCAGGAACGGATGGATTATAACTAAGAGATGTCAATCGGATACCAACGTTTTTGGTATAATGAATCCAGACCATTGCCATCCCGGTTTGGTATTGGCTTTCCAATAATTTGGGATGAACATCACTGATGGGTTCACTGATCACTGATCACTGATCCACAGCGAAGGAAGGCCGCGACTCACCAACGGAGTGATTACTGGGAATCGAGTCCTTCCATTTGGACCACGCTTCTGAGATTTGACCGTCGCAGCGGGCCGTGTCTACCTCCCTCTCTCTCTCTCTCTCTCTCTCTCTCTCTCTCTCTCTCTCTCTCTCTCTCTCTCTCTCTCTCTCTCTCTCTCTCTCTCTCTCTGGCTCCAGTGTTGCTCTCTACCGGTGTTTCTGCTGACTGAACACACGGACACGGAGCTGATCCACGGCCGAGTCAGCCGACGGAGACACGACACCGAGGGTCGGGTGGCCGGTGCTCGGTATCGGGGGTAGACAGGGGTCAGGGGGTCAGCGGGGGGGATGGGGAGAGGTTGTGGAGGGAAGTGATCGGCGAGAGATTCCGTGAACACCCTCTGCTCAGTTCACGGCGGGTGGGGAAAAACAGACATGAAACTTCGTACGAACCAACTGTGGCTCACGCAGCACGCCTACACCAGCCTCTGACGTATAAAAGTAGCTCTATAAAGGCCTCGCCAGGAGTCGTATCTCCCCTATCCACTCGTTATGAGAGGGCCGGGGGACTGGCCAGATCAGGGCTGAGGAAAGGGGTTATTCTATACGTACCGCATCATAGTGCCTCGAAAACTTCGTTACTTTACCCGTGAGCTGCTGGATGAGTTAACCCCCCACTTTTTTTTCGCCGCGCTTAAAAAAACGGCCGCGTCGCAGGAGCGCCAAATTCTGGTTGCATGTAGGGAATCCATTGAAGTTCATTGCGATGAAATTTCAAACAAATTGGTGGGGAAAATTAAGATTGAGGTTTTAGTGACGTCATGACTCTTGAGTTTCCGACCAACAACGGTATGTGTTAAAAAATCATAAACTCACAGAAAAGCCATACACTGGCGGATCCAGACTTGCGTTTTTGGGGGGGGGGGCAACTCCTGCAAGTAACCAAACCTAGGGTACCCCCAAATCCTGTTTTCTCATCGGATTTAGGCCACTTGTTTTTTCGTCACAGCCCTGAAATGATATTTTTTTAAACTAAAAATAAAAAAATAGAAATGGTAGCCCACTCAACCCGAGCCTAAATATTACTTTGAAAACACTTCAAATTGCTTTTGTCGACCAATTAGCCCGCTCCGGGTCGGTGCGTGGCGCAGCCTTCGCGGGCTGGGAGGTGTCGGTTGGACCCCCTGCCGTTCGGCCCCTGATTAACCCGCGCCGGGCCGGTGCTCTGAGATTCCGCGCCGGGCCGCGGGGGGGTGTTTGAACACCCCCCCCCTTCTAACTCGGCTCCTGGGCCCCGTAGCGACACGCAGTAAGCGGCAATCGAAAGAACGTCAAAAATGAGGACGAAAACACTTTGATCATTTTTTGGGCCAGGTCAAAGGTCAGGTCACCAGAGGTCACCAAAGGTAAAATGTTGACTATTTCAACATTTTGGAAACTGCCAACGGCTATCTGGGGAACCGATAGAGCTACAGCGCCGCAAAAAACGCATTCAATAGCCCTTTTACGGAACTTTCTGAGTAATGTTCTCAGATTTGACCTCAGATCAACAGTTTAGCCTCCAGAGGGCAAAAACTCCAAAAATAGCCGTTTTTACGAAAATCGGTTTTTCCGCAATAACTTTTGACTCAAAAGAGCTATGACATTACTTTTGCCAGCATCGTGTTCCTCTCGTCGAGACGCGTCGAATGAACTATAATTTGACCTTGAAAGGTCAACTTGAAAATTTGACCTCAGGTCAAGGTCATGACCTGACCGAAAAAGGTCATGTTGCATATCAGTCGATCCGCAACGTCGAGCCGAACACATCTAAGGCGTTTTCAGCGCTCTAGCGCTCCTCTATCAGAAGTTATCATCGAAAAACTGTTAGATTCTGTTCGTGACCTGAGATGACCTCGGGGACATGACGAGGGGTCACAGTTGCCATTTTTTGGTTCAGTGTGTCTATTTTACCTACATCTCGATGTTTGAGAGTGTCTAGAATAGCGTTCGTGCAAAACAGACGCTTTTCAATTTTCTCCCATTGACTTATAATGGAGAGGCCGCAAAATTGACCTGACCTTAGGTCACCGATATCAAAATTCCGAGATATACATTTTATAGATAGTGTTGTTCTAATCAATCGCTGAAATTTTCAAGGCAATCGTTCAGTCGGTGTAGCTATGACGAGCATTCTTATTTTTTTCTGAGGTGAGGTCACTTGGCGTGACCTGGTGGCCTGACCTAGGGTGACCTGGGTCTGACATTTTCACAACATGTGCGGAAAAGATGTACGAACAGGTGTGCCAAAAACGGCGGCGCTCCGCGCCGCCGTTTTTGAGATATCTGCGAAAAACCGCAAGGGGGGGTGTTCAAACACCCCCCCCGGCCCGGCGCGGGTTAAGCTAGAGCTCGCGGAAAAAAAAAACAGGCGTGTTGCCCGTGAGTGACGAGACGAAGCCGATGATACCCGATTTTAAGGTCCTTGGTCATTGGTTGACCTTCCAGGGCGGTGTTTCACGGTCGTGCTGACAGCCGCTGACAGCGCATTCCGCGAGCTAAGGTCAGCCTTCGGTAGTGTTGTGGGTATAGGCTTGTTGATGTCTCCATTGAAACCAAAAGTGCCATCAGCGCTGGCAGCGGCTGGCAGCGTGCCGTGAAACACCGCCCAGGTCAGGTCACAGACCCAAAAGACGGGAAAATCAGGACCTGTCAGAACCTCCTAAAGTAAGGCTGTAATACGTTTTTTTTTGTGCTGATCACAAATTTCATGTTAGTTTGGATCATAGATAATGTCTTCATGCGTTTAGACCATGTCGGGGCAGGTCAGGTCAGATCAACCAGTAGGAGTACTTATGGGCGTCCGTATAGCAGGTGTCCACTACCACTGGCAGCTACGTAACATGATACGAAGGCATCAAAACTACTTCGTAAATGTTCAAATGGCTGCAAAATGCTAAATTCAAAATCAGCTAAACGAAACTATCTTAGAAACATGTTAAACTCGGAAAAGTGCACCGAGGTCATCAAAGGTCAATGACCTGACTTGACCGTAAGGTGACATTGGCATCCGCCCTAATGCGTGGGAGCAACATCATTTCACATGTTTGAGCGTTTTAAACCACGAAAAGACTATAAAAGCGCGGATAATGTGAGCCGACATACGCCGAATCGCTATTCCGGCCAAACATGGCCTCCAACATGGCCAAACAGTCTCGAGAAATAGGCCACAAGTCAAAGTTCACTTGGGTCAGGGTCATGAAATTTTCAGACTTTGTCACCATGAGGGTACTAAAGTTTCGTCGCGATCGGCTTCATGATACCTTACACGATAACTTCACACGTCGATCGAGAGTTAAAGCATGGATGAAGGAGAACCAGGGGATGAAGGTTCTTTCATCCATGGTTAAAGTGTGCAATAAGAACTTCTTGGGTGAAGACAAGACCAACACTTTTATCAAGCTCACAGATTTTTAATGATACGGTATTTTCTCTCTACCTACTACGCCCTTCTCACATTCATTTTTCTTAAGTGTTTTTGGGGACAAAAAATATATGTTGTTCCCCTTTCAGGCTTGGGGGCATGACCCCGTGGCCCCCCTGGATCCGCTAGGCCGAAACTAACTAGGTCGTTTTCAAACGGTCTGATATTTCAGGTCATAGTTTGCAAACGGCCGGTGTTTTCAGGTAGTTTCATATGGCCTGACTGGGCCAGGCCGTTTGCAAACGGACCGAATTTTCATACGGCCTGTAACATATATTCAGATTTCGACATCTGTCGTAGCATCAAATGCTGATGTGCATTTGAATGCACTCAAAAGCCGGAATTGGTCCTTGGATGCCGTAAGGACCCTTTTAAGAAATAAGTGACCCGACTGACCCTTAGAGATTGGCCTGAGCTGTGACCGAAATAAGTCTTTTACCGTTTCGCAGGAAGGGACAAAAAGGTCCCTCATATGCTTCTTGTACAATTACGAAACAAAACAAGTTTTTTTCAACGAAAACTCAGTGAGTTTTCCTAAAAAAAATTATTGCGCATATTCCGTGAATGAAAAGTTGCCGGGTCATGTCAGGTCAGGCTGCCACAGCAAGTTTGTTAACTTGACAGCTCAATCGATATTTATGCAATAAGACCTTCTCGGGTGACGATAAGACATGACGACACTTTATGAAGGAAGCTAGTAAACCCGGTAGTTTCTCCATAGGCGCGGGAACCGGGGGGAGGGGGCAGTGGTGGCAGCTTGCCCCCCCCCCCCCCCAACTCTGGGGCCGTGCGGGCGGTGCCCCCACAACTTTCAGACAGAATACCGCTCCTTTTTGCAAATGTTTTCTTTTTTTTTTGTTGAAAAAGCCAAGGGATGAAAAATAAGTGGCCTAAAACCGGCGAGAAAACTATATTTGGGGGATCCTAGGTTGATCTCTATCATGGTGTGACCTCCCCCCCCCCCCGTCTAAAAGTAGTTCCCGCGCCCCTGGGTTTCTCTACGCTATTGAATCACGCTGCTGATTCTAGTAAGTATCTACTACACAACCTTCTCACATTAATTTTTCTTCGAGCGTTTTGGGGGGCCAAAAGATATGTTGGCCCCCTCTTTCAGGCTTTTTGGGCCCATGGCCCCGGTGGCCCCCTTGAATCCGCCAGTGGGTGCCCCCACAACTTTCAAACGGAATACCGTCCTTTTTTTGCAACTGTTTCTTTTTTTGTTGAAAAAGCCAAGGGATGAAAAATAAGTGGCCTAAAACCGGTGAGAAAACTAGATTTGGGGGGACCCTAGGTTGATCTCTATTATGGTGTGCTCCCCCAGTCTGAAAGTAGTTCCCGCGCCCCTGACTTTCTCTACGCTATTGAATCACGCTGCTGATTCTAGTAGGTATCTACTACGCAACCTTCTCACATTAATTTTTCTCCAAGCGTTTTGGGGGGGGGGCCAAAAGATATGTTGGCCCCCCCTTTCAGGCTTTTGGGGGGGGCCATGGCCCCGGTGGCCCCCCCCCCCCCTGGATCCGCCAGTGAAGCCATAGACACATGCCCTTACGACCATTAGACTGTTTCAGGTGACACCGTTCTCTCAGTCTTACATACCGTACGTTCTCTGTTTTAGAAATGGAGCCCAGGCAGCTCCAAGAGGAGTTTATCCAGATGAAAGAAGAGATGGCACGACTGAAGGAGGAACTGACACATCGCCATCAAGAGGACATTGCCCGTTTGGATGGGGAACTGACCACTCTGAAGAAAAACTGCGACTCACTGAGTGAACAGGTGGTCGGCCTGGAGGGAGAAGTGGCCACACTGAAGGGAGACAACGCCACACTGAAGGGAGACAACGCCACACTGAAGGGAGACAACACTACACTGCGTCAGGAGGTGGTCCATCTACGTGAAGAGGTGATCCGCCTGCGGCAGGCTGTCCTCGAGGAGCGCACCACTCGCCAGGTCGTCGTGGAGGAGCTGCGGCAGGAGGTCCGCCGGCGAGCGGCGCCATCCGACCGTTCGCAGAGGTGGGACTGAGAGGCAGCAGGGGTGGCACTGGGGGTTAGTCGTTGGGATGACGTTAGGGGGTTAACAGTGGGAGTTAGTCGGTTTTGACTGCAAGGGATTGTGAATAGTTTGTAAGAGTCAAACTGGTTGTGTGCGTGTAGACAGTTTGTAAGAGTCAACCCGGATATATAGAGAGTTCGTTTGTAAGAGTCAACCCAGTTGTGTAGACAGTTTGTCTGTAGATATTGACCCGGTTGTATGGACAGTTTGTCTACATATAAGACCCAAACCGGTTGTGTAGACACTAGACAGTTTGTAAGAGACAACTCGGTTTTGTAGACAACTTGTCTGTGAGTGACTGTGAGGCAGCAGGCTGCTGGGTGGCACAGGGATTGGGGGGAGGGGACACTAGATGGGCTTTCACAGATCGATGGTACGGTGCTGTCTTGGAAGTGGAGACTTCTGGAAATTATTGTCTAATGACCGACCTGAGAGCTCTAATGATGTCACACCACGTCACACTGACGTCATCTTGTCACAGTGACGGCGAGGAGGGGACTTCACTGAAGGCCGACACTTGCGACACGACAAGTGACACCATCAGCACATGTGACGTCATCACCCAAACTGCAGAAGAGGCGGGGCCGGCGGGCGGTGACGTGCCAGAGGCTGCACCGCGATGGGCTTCTGCCATTTGCCTCTTGGACCACGAGTTGTTGAAGATGGTGCTGAGCAAGATGGACTGCTGGGAGATGTTCCGCGCCAGGCGGGGTGAGTGCTTCAGCAACTGGCAATGTATGTAGGGCATTGTAGTAGCACGGAGTGTTGATCAATGATCATGCTTCATTATGACATGCTTACAGTCCTTCGTGGAGTTCTTCCTTTACCGGCGAAAACCGGCGAGCCGGCGAGCTCGGCATGGGACAATATGAAACCGGCGAGCTCGGCATGGGACAATATATCACATGCAGTCCAGCATAGGAGCCGAAAGGCACGGAATTCTAATGTGTATTAGGGCCGCTCGGAATGATATTTTTAGAATGGCTACTGTTTATATATACAAATACAAACGCTATCTGTTATGAATATTGACGCTGCCGTCAAGGTCTCGGTGCCACACGATCCCCATTGTACCGTCGGTGCCGACAGTCTGCCGTCGGTGGCGGTCCGCCGTCGACGATATCGTCAGCGACCGTCGGCGGGAGCTAACCGATCAGAAAACCCGCGGTGGAGAGGTCGCTACGCCGGTCACGAGCCTAGAGCTCGTATTGAAGGCACAGGACCAGCCGAAGATGACCGAACTGCAGGCGCCGACCGCTGAGACGGACACCGACCTCCGACTGGTCGGTGAGTCCTGTGTGGAGCGCACTACGCACGACCTGAGACGCTTTGTCCCGCTGTAACTGTCATTCCTTGTCCATATGATAAGCGATCACTTCTTCACTGTTTGGTGTTGCTTTATTCCAGCGGCCACCTGCCACGCCCTGGAGAAGGCTAACCTCCGCGGCTTCAAGCTGAAAGCCTCTGCCCTGCGCCGGCTGGCGCGTGCCAACGCCTCCAGTCTGCGTGAGCTGACGCTGCCGGCCGGCATCAGCGACTGGCAGCTGGAGGCGCTGCTGGAGCCGCTGAAGGCTCTGGAGCGGCTCGATGTGAGCCCACCCGTGGACAGCTCCGGCAAGTGGCTGCGGCTGCTGCCCAAGTCACTGAGGAGACTGGACATCACTGGTGAGAAGGGTCGTGGGGTGCTGGTGGAACGCTTGAGTTTCTAGCACCGTTGCGCAGAGGCGCAGCCAGGATAACATTTCAGAGGGGTCATGAAGTGGTGAGGGCGCCAATTTCGGCTCAGGAGGGCGCTATCAATGCCTAGCAAGAATGACAAAATGTACACTCGTTTTTGCCCTAACATAGTCAGTGATCACGCAACGTTAACCCGCGACCCGTAGGGCTATCGGCGGACCCTACCAACCGTGGAGGGGGGGGGGGGGAAGGGGCGTATCGGCCCCCCTAAGATCTCGGAAACTTACCGGCCGATTTCCAAAATTCAAACAGCGTTGGAATAGTGTCAGGCTAATGCTCTCCTCTATACACAGTGTTGCAGGGCATATTTTAAGGCACTTACTGCGTCCCATTTTGGGACGCAGTCCCCTCGCCTTGGGGCGTAGCCCCTGCTGATTTGACCCACTGCGTCTCTGCCCTGTCCGGTTCCCTGACCTGTGCCCTGCGGTCTGCCCTGACCTGTACCCGGCCTTTCCTCTAAAATGTCCTGTGCCATGCCCTGCAACCAGCCGTGCCCTACTTTCTGCCCTCCTCAGTGCCCTACTCTGTTCCTTGCCCTGTGCCCTTAGTCGTAGCACGTGCCCTCTGCTCAACTTTGGGACGCAGTAAAAATTTGCTAAAATATGCCCTGCAGTGTTGATGGCGATTATGTCCCTCTCCACAGGGTTGGGGATGACTCGGACACCTTGGACTTTGAAAAGATGTCCGGAGGGACTCTTCGTCTGCATACAGCTGGCAACGGACGCACTCCTGGAGCAGCTGGCTGTTCTGGCGACCCATTCAGTCACGGGACTGTTTATACCTGGTGAGCAGCAACAACACGAGCAGAGCATCAGTGCCAAGAAATTCGTGACCACTGACCAATGGACATATCATATGTATGTACTAGTGTAGGGAAGACGCGGCTCTTATGTTCCGCTTACTACTGCACGTAACCAAATTGACCAAACGTAGCGCATTTCGTTAACCCGCGCCCCAGTGGCGGTCTCAGCCAACTTCGCCCTAGTGGGGGGGGGGGGGGATATGTTACCACCCACCTCTAACTCAAAAACTAAGAGGGCTAGAAAGACGCGGTAACAGTCGATAGCTCTTAATGCGTACGTTTGAAAGTATTTCAGTCATTTTTCATCTTAGAGCAATATTGGGGTCACCAGAGGTCATCAAAGGTCAAAATTTGCCAATTGTCATTATATTTTTTCAGAAAACATGCCGATATCTCAGGAACTATGATAACTAGAAAAACGCATGGAAAAGCAATAGATAGCTTTTTACCTCTTCTTTTGATAAGGTCATTATCAAAATTGACCTCAGGTCAACGGCTTAGCCTCCAGAGGGCAAAAACTCCAAAAATAGCTGTTTTTACGAAAAGTGTTTTTTTCGACAATAACTTTCGACTACAAAAAGCCACGACATTTCTTTTGCCAGAATCGTGTTCCTCTCGCCGAGACGCGTCGAATGAACTATAATTTGACCTTGAAAGGTCAACTTGAAAATTTGACCTCAGGTCAAGGTCATGACCTGACCTGAAAAGGTCATGTTGCATATCAGTCGATGCGTCTCAACAAGACAAAGACAATGAGACCATCCCCAGCGTTCTATCTCTTTCCACTAGCGAGTTATTGGCAAAAATCTGTTTGTAGCCTCAAATGACCTCGGATGACCTTTCTAGAGGCTATCAGCAAAAATGACACCATGGTCATTGGTCATCACGGGTGGTCCAAATCATTGTAATTCTGATATATTTGGACTGTTCCTATGCGTACAAACGGACCTAGAGGCATTTTCATTTTTCTTCATTGACTTGTAATGGAAAGGTCACGCCACTGACCTGACCTTAGGTCACGGATATAAAAAATCCGAGTTATGCAAATTGTAGGCGCCCATAACAACATGCAATCCACCAAGTTTAAAACCTTTCTGACAAACACTGCAGGCTGGACATGATTGCAATTTTTTAGGCTTGGTCAGTTAACTTGACCTGGTGACCTGACCTGACATGACCTGGGGTCAAAAATTTCACACATTGTCCAAAATCGACATACCAAAAGCTAGTCCAAGCGGCGCGGCGCTACGCGCCGTGGTTTTTTATTCACACGCAAAAACGCGACAGGGTGGTAACATATGCCCCCCCCCCCCACTGGGGCGAAGGTTAAACACATATTTTACTGAGCATGCTAATTGTCAATTAACAAATATGGGGCCACTTATCCACCTCATTCTCAAGAGCGACGGGCTGGATTGCGCTGGAGTTTTCTACGTTGCTCTGGACAGGTTTGAAGGATGGCCCATATAAAGCAGTTAGATCTTACTACTGCGCTTTACCACCATTCCTTTGTTGTTCTCGCTCGTGCGTTTCCAAAAAAGGTCATACCGGTAAGTACTAAGCATATCTTGCTGTGAATATATTAATCTTCAGTTTCAGCCATTCCAGTCGGTATGTGTGTCTGTTTTTATGTTTTACAGCGTCACCGTCTGTGACACCGGAAGCGACGGGACGCCTCCTGACTGCCCTCACCAGCTTGAAGGGCGTCGGTGTCGGCGGATCCGGCGTCATTTCCGAAACTGTGCTGTCCGCCCTCCACGGTTGCTCCCAGCTGGATACGGTGCAGCTTAATGACACCCGGCGCCTCACGGACATCCCTGCCCTGGCCCAGTCAGAGGTGGCAGTGGTCAGCAGGTCAGTCGGCCGGACGGCGACGGCGGATATTATGTGTATCTGGATAGACCGCAATAACCCCCGAGATAGTGCATCCGGTGGAGGTATAGGATAACGGGCACATGGACACTGGAAATCGTAACAAACTCTTTACAGAAGAATAGGTATCCACAAGCAGACTTTTTGATTCAGGTGGTTGTGTAGATGCCATGCAAAGAGACAGACAGACGAACAAACGGACGGGCAGCTACGTTATCTGGACTTCGTTGGTATGAATATAGATATGGACATTGGACATAGTATTGGGTGGTATAAGGCTCTTAAGGGTATCGTGTGAAACGTTAACGTTTCAATCAGGTACGAATTCGTACCTGATTGCAGCACGAGACTGGGAACTTGAGGTAGCTGGAGGCACATATGTTCTGTTATGAACGGCATTATTACTACATGGTCTAACCGTGTTGAGTCGCCCGCTGGTGCCACTGTGTGACTGTGTCCCGTATACTGACCTGTTCTGTTTTGTTGTAATCTGTTACAGGATGGCAGTGACCTGCAGGAAACTGGAGACACTGTACATCAAATCCTCAACTGAAAACTGCCAGGCCGTCCTGACTGCCCTGCACGAGACAGACCTGGGATGTGACGGTGGCCAGTCTCGCACAATCACTCTCTATGTCCCCAGTAAGTGGCAGCGTCTCTGACCACCCACACCAGCCGACACGGCGCCACCGGCCTCTCTGATACGCGCAGACACTGACGCACGTGACGTCACAATAGGTGACGTGTATCTCCGTTAGTGACGTCACAGTATCAGTATCAGCCCTCATGACGTCATTACTCAGTGATACACACATTGTCATTGTATTTGTTTCTGTACCTGTCAGTGACGTCACCAATCTGAGTTGCCCCATGATGTGACATCACTAGCAATCAGTGTGTAATCTGACGTGCTCTATTTTTCAGAGTCTGCATACGACAAGCTTACTAAGCCACCCAACGGCAGCAAAATCACCGTGTACTCTCTAAAAGCCTGACTAATCAGTGCCTCGACCGCTCCGGTGCCGGGTGGCAGTGTCGGAACTCGACAACAGATGGCAGCACCGTGTCTAGTCTGTAGTGTCGGAACTCGACAACAGATGACAGCACCGTGTCTAGTCTGTAGTGTCGGAACTCGACAACAGATGGCGCACCGTGTCCCGTCGGCAGCGCTGTAAGGAGCACAATGCACATCAAGACCTCCATAATTCATAAATCATAATTATCCAGAGTTGTTTTGAGCCGCCCTGTCCCATCGGCTCAGGTCCGCGGGTACTTTACCGCCGTACCAGGCTGGTTTGGACTGAGTGGCCACCTAAATGTTTGATCATTTGAGCACAGATTGCTACGTTTGTTGACACTGCTTTGATAGACACTAGTTATATTCAGTATCCGAGATGTATCACGCTCCGGGCCACTGTCCAGCCGTCGGTAAACCGTTGTCACCGTGCCGGAGATACCGCCGTGGTGACGTCACGTGTGTTGTCGTGACGTCACGCTGGCTCACACCGTTGTGCTGTTGTGTTGTTGTTTCAGTTTAGACCAGAGAGTGGTTGGAGCTAGCTGTGAGGGTGTCCGGTCCGGGCGATATCGGACCTCGCCCGTCACTGTGTCGGACCGTCGGTGGTCCGGTCGGCTGTGGTTGGTTTGGACCGGATATGTCCGGTTCGGTGTCGCTCATGGGATATCACGGGCTGATGGCGATTGAAATACACAGTGGTTCAGACGTTCAATACACAAATGTTACTGGGTTTCCAAGCGCCACTATGTAGTGCTGTCATTTCGTGACGGTAACTAGTCAAAGGGATTGTAAGGCTTCTGACCATTATGCAATGCTTTGAACATACCTATCATTCCATAATGTCATCGAAGTTGTGATAAAAAGAAGTCACCTACTTGAAGTGACGTGGAGCTCTAATGTCGGATGCTTCATAAAAAGTGCGTGCAACTTCAGATTGCCTAATATAAGTGTTCCGTAAAAATTAAGCCAAACCCAGAGAGTTATCAGTAAAAGGAAAAATCAGGTAATTCCCAGGAAACGTTTCCCTCACGGGACGGGTGAATCATACTTTTTACCCTCACCACCAGCCCAGCACTTCAGTTGACTGAGCCGATAGGCTATACTGATTATCACACATGAAGTGTGTCTATGGTGATCAATGTGTCCCCCAGCCCGTGCGCTGCGGCACAGCCTACCACTCCAGGCAGCTGATTGCCCGCTGAGAAACGGTGCATCGTTCTGCCGTCAACTGTAGACTGTACAGTGTGTATTAGTTATATTACAGCTGTATGGACACAGCACGGGTACGGATCCGGGACACCACACCATCGACTGGTGGATACAGGACACGGTCTAGTATCAAGCGGTGCGATGCAGCCGGTGGCCGTTATTTCTTTTAGAAGGCTGGATACCGCCAGTGGACACTATTTCTTATAGAAGGCTGGATACCGCTATACTCTGTTCCGTTTCAAGTTTGCAGCCGAAGTCCCCTGCTGAAAGCAGTGCGTGATTTCTGTATCTATATTACTATTTGAGGTGACGTAGTTTCTGTCTATTACGAAGGTCGCGACATGGTGCTACGTAGCGCGGGTTACAGGTCACACCGTTGCACCTACCGCGCTGAAGTTTGCGCAACTCATAGAACAAGGATGGACAACGTGCCTTTGATGGGTCTCAGCTCGATCGGATCGATAGCGAGCGCGTGGCGCGTGCCCAAAAAGTGCAAATTCGCGTCATATACTTTAATGTATTAATCGGCTGGCAAAAACGGGCGAAAACAGCCAAATTTGCCCGACACGGGTCCGGTCCCGGTGCAATATCTCGGTAACCGTGGGCCCGACCGGTACGGGGAAAACAGCATCGTGTAGAGAATCGAACGGGCTATCGAATGGTTTGCGGTGCAGGGGTTGGCACGCGCCACGTGCACCGGGGAGGACACTTTCTTTTGAAAAATGGACGTTTTGGACGGATTTTGGAATTTATATTAATTTCAGGTGATCGTCAGACGGAATGAGTTGAAACAGCGCCTATTAGCAATAAAAATGTACCGTCTCTCATGGAAAAATTGTGAAAAGCTAATTGATCAAAAACAATGTGGAAAAAAATCGCTGAATTAAGTGGTATTTTCCAAAATGTGCCACTAAATAATTACACGGATTTTGCTGCTTAACCTGATACGTTTGTCAATTGAAAATGCTATCATTGGAAAGAGCATTCAATTCTCTCCAAGATCCAATCATCACGTTTGCATGACAAGCAACAGTATTCTTAAAAACATAAATGTTTCAATCCTCTGCAAAATGATTTTTAGTGAAAATTATCTACGCCTTTAATTTGTCGTAAAACTACGCGCCTAAATTATAAAGCACATTTGACAGATTCTGAAGTGGAAAGCATGCTTATCAGACACGGGCACCTCGATGCGGTGGATATCAGTGGCGGATCTAGGATTTGAGTTTAGGGGGGGGGGGGCAAACATTGCGCCGCCAGGCAAGTCGGCGAGAATTTCAAACGTCCAGTCTTAGGAACAAAAAAAAAAAAACGAGCTACCCCTATTTTTCTCCTCGGATTTCGGGATTTTTTTTTTGATTTTTTACATTTTTGTCAGTCCGGCCAAGCCAGGGCAGCGCAAAAAATTGCAGCCCCCCCTGACTCCGGGAGATAGTTAGAGAATAGCTCACCGGCGCTATGGACGGTCCGTCCTCTACCTCCCGCATCACCTCGGCAAGACCTCGTCCGAAAGGTCCGCCCGCGCCGGTTCTCAAGGGCTTCTGTATCCGGAGACCGATAAGGGTCGCAGCAGCAGGTTCATGTGTAAATGCCCACGACCAAAGGCCACATCAGCGTACCTGCGATACTATACGCAGTCAGGGTTGCCACGTAGTTAAACGTATTAACAGTTGTTTCCGGTAATAGAAAATGAGATCAGTCGATTAAGAATCCCAACAAGAAATAGACGAAGAACAGCGCATTTGTTTTCGGTCCTGCATTTATTGATGCAATTACAATGAACATTCCTTAACTTTGGGACTAAACTTCGCGAGCTAGCAAAATTATTACGAGCGAGCGAGCGCAGCGAGCGAAGCGAAGTCTTTTCAATATAACGGAAAAATCTCAGTATGAGCGGCCCGGCCCGGCCCGGCCTGTAACGCTTTTGAGAGGCTTATATCTCAGCAACCGCTGGACCGATTGGCCTGCGGTCTTTTTTGCTGGGTAGCCCCATCCCTTCTACCCCGTAATTGACTACTTCTGATACATCTCAGTGACCGTCGTGGCACGTGCCACGTGAAAAGTCAAGGGTGTTCAAGCAGTTTTGCAAAAGTAGTGATTTTGAGAGGCCCATATCTCAGCAGCGGCTTGAGCGATTGTCTTGCGGTAATTTTTATAGGGTAGCTGCATCCCTTCTACCAAAGGTCGCATACTCTTGATCTATTTGAGTGCCCCCCACTGCTCGTGCAAAATACAAAAAGAAGAGGTGCCAAATTTGTTCCCATTTTAGTAGCTCGCTAATTGCTGGGGCGATTTCGCTGAAACTTGGCATACAGGTAGGCACCCACCAGGCAATGCATTCCCATGTGTTGCGGTTAGGGTGCTACTGCACGTGCGCACGTGCAGGGGGCGTTTCCAGATCTCGAGAACGGCTGGGCCGATTGCGCTCAAATTTGGTACACGGTTGGGGACCGGTTAGTAGGGTGCCGTGCAAAAGTCATTTTGGACCCCGTTTGCACGTGCGCATGTGCAGAATGCCGCTTCCAGATCTCAGGAACGGCTGGGCCGATTGCGGTCAAATTTGGCCCGGTTATAAGGGTGCTTTGCACAAGCCCGTTGGAAGTACCCTCTCGCCCTTCCGCACGTGCAGGGCTCACTATCTCGCTCGCTCGTTCTTCGCCCAAAAGGCGTTTTACTGGTACCTACAATAAGTGTTACTTTCGAGAGGAGATAAACGATGCTTCTACAGACTACATAGGACCACAGCGCAACAGCCAACGGAATCACACTGAACAGCGTTAAGTTCCCACAACATACTGAGCTTCTCCAACACCTCGCAAACCAAAAGCTCTGACCGAGCCTTTCTGTATTTGTCGTCCCCACTGGCGTCTGGCGGTCTGCTGTTGACGGTTTGTTTACTTGGTTCAAGGTTTCAATAAATCGCGTTATTTTTTTTTTTTTTTTTTTTTGTAGCAGTAGCAGTAGTAGCACTGCTGATGGATGATGGACTGACATTCATGGGGCGGACTCGGAGGCAATTTATCAGCTCACAACTTAATATCACGAATATGACAACCTTCTAGTCCTCCATTTATTTCACATTTTCTTTTCAAACACCATATTTTTAGTATTCAAGTTGTAGGTTTTTTTAGGGGGGGCAAAAAGATATGTTTGCCCAGAGGTTTTCCGTTTAGGGGGGGCAATTGCCCATTTTGCCCCAACGTAGATCCGCCACTGGTGGATATTTTTTTCCACAAACCAAAACGTTTAGCCGTCAAAAAGCAATCGACCGAAATGGATAGATAACCCAACCGACGAAAGAACAACCGAACACCCACCGATCGAAAATACCCCTTTTCGCGTTGCGGAGCAAGCGGGTCACCCTAGTATACAGCTATTACATTTTAAGACGCAAATTTTTGAGCGGAGGAGCGATCTGCCGAAGAAACTCCGACTGCAAGCTTGATATGGAACAGACTATAGTCGCCATTATCACTTTTAGAAGGCTGCATACCGCCAGTGGCCACATCACATGCCTAGAGGGGTCCAATAGGGCCTTTCGGTTGGTTTACTCACCTCTAAAAGGTGGTGAATAGTGACGTAACGTTTATCACTCAGTTCTAATCAATACCCTTACCTGAAAACGTTCGTGGTCCGATCATTGACCTTGGAAATTTTGCATTGTTTAACCCGCGCCGGGCCGGGGGGGGGGGTGTTTGAACACCCCCCTGCGGTTCTTCGCAGATATATCAAAAACGGCGGCTCGGAGCGCCGCCGTTTTTGGCATACCTGTTCATGCATCTTTTCCGCACATCTTGTGAAAAAAAAATTCAGACCCAGGGCTCTCAACGTCAGGTCACCAGGTCAGGTCAGGTCAAGTGACCTCACCTCAGAAAAAGTTTCAATCCTCGTCATAGCTACAGCGACTGAAGGATCGCCTTGAAACTTTCAGCGATTGATAAGAGTAACAGTATGTACAAAATGTTTAGGTATCTCGGAATTTCGATATCGGTGACCTAAGGTCAGGTCAATTTTGCGACCTCTCCATCATACTCTGTAACAAATATTCAGTACACTATGGCATGAAAATCAATCAAGCGAAAACGTTCATGGCACCAAAATAGCTTTGCAGGACCTTCAGCCAGCTCAGATTAAGTTTGGCCAGTCGATCATTTCTGAAAGCCGCACAGTTAAAAATCTCGGCCTCACAGTGGACCGACATCTGACGTTCGGGGATGATGTTAGCCAGCTGGTTGGCAAATGTACCGGTCTTTTATTATCGCTGTCCCATTCCAAGTATGTCATACCTGCCGGACCGTTGCTTACATTGTGAACGCGCTTGTGGCTAGCTCAATTCGCTACTGCATCTCCATCTACGGGTCCTGCCGCTGCGTTATAACAGAAATGCACCACATTCAAAAACTGTTCAATTTCTGAGCTCGTGTTGTGAGCGGCCGGCACAAATTTGATCACATTTCTGACGTGTTTCATCAACTCGGGTGGTTACACGCTGAGCTGCTCGTGAGCTACCGTAGACTTGATTAACCCGCGCCCTGGTGGGGGGGGGGGGGCTATTTTTTGCCCCCCCCTCCAGACTTTTCGATATATCTCCAGAACCACTGCGCCGATCGTCACCAAACTTTCAGTACCCTCCCGGACATCAATTTTACACATTTTGACCAAAAATTTTTCCAAAGGCTATGATAGGTTGGCCGCAAATGACGTCAGAGTGACGTCATGTTCTGCCGTTTTCGACCCAAAAAAGGGTTTTGCGGGAAGAGCTGTCAGGCCTATAGCTTTGCAAATACAGAAAAATGATACAGACATAAAAGCTGTAGAATGGACAGGGCTACAAAACTGCTATCTCGGATTTTTAAAAATTTTTGGATTTTGACCCCCAAAAATAAAAAAATAGATTTTTTGAATATAATAACCAAAAAATCCAAAAAGTTTTTTGAATTTCGAAAAAACCGGAATATATGTGATAGTCCCTACCGTCTTCCATCTACATACCAAATTTGAGATCGATACCTCTTTTTTTGGCCAAGTTATAGCGAAAAAACTGTTCAAAATTGATGACGTCAAATTTTCAAACTCAATTTTCAGCAATTCTAGACCTCGTAGCGCAAAACAAAGACCACCATTAGACTCCCCGTGACGAGCTGCATCGAATCAATACCCATTTTATGCAAAAATATCAACTTTGAAATTTGACCTTTTTTGACCTGACCTTGACCTTACCTCCACCAGAAAGTGACCTAAACCGTACCTGATGGTCTTATAACCAACACCATTGAGTTGGAAATGAAAAACTGGCCATAAAACATGCATCGCACAACCTTAGTAAAGTTGGGTTCATGTGGTGACCCTCGGTGACCTTTGGTGACCTGACCTGTGACCTGACCTGGTACGACCAGTGACCTCTAACAGCAACATATCTACTAGGCAACTGACGCCCTATCGCTGATTCCCGACAAAATGCGTTTTCCTCGGTGTTATAGCGCATTCCCTAGAAGACCCGTGAACGGTGAAACATTTCATCTTTGACCTGACCTGTGACGTCATCGGTGACCCCGAGGTCAATAAAATTTGGTTTCCTTCGACAAATTTGACAGGCCTTTCGAACGCCGTTTGAATTTTGCGGATCCGTCCAGTAGTTTCGGAGATACGAGGGGGGGGGCAAAAAATAGCCCCCCCCCACCAGGTCGCGTTATAAACAGACCCCACCAGGGCGCGGGTTAAAAAGTCGCTCTAGATACTGAATTACCTGTTGACATTGCAGCCATGTTTTCGTATGTCTGTACTCCACATCCTACTCGCCAGATCGGCCAGCTGCACTGCCACTGCCAGAGAACAGACAGACATCCCAGTGGCGGATCCAGGGGGGGGGGGGCAAAATGGGCATTTGCCCCCCCCCCCCAAACGGCATAATTTTAACATTACGCCTATGGACGAGGCATGGAAAGAATCGATAAATTGTTATGGTTTGCCCCCCCAAAAAAAAACTCTGAGCTGGATCCGCCTTTGAGACATCCTCCGGCACCAGGCGGCTATCACACTGCAGTGCAATGTTTAATTAAAGGGACCCTCCCACCTTAACATTAGTTTTGAGCAAGGCTAAAGAACTCCGTTTTGAGTTGAGATAGCCAAGTTTGCGGCCAGGCTCAGAAACCACCATTTATCCTGGTCGCAACCCCCGCAGCTTTATAGAGTTCAAGAAATTTCTTCCCTTTACTTGCAGGGTGGGACCAGCGTAGTCCCTATCTCTTAACACTAACGGACTCTGATGACGTCATCAAGCCCATTGACCGCGCGTTATAAAATAAAAGTCATATATTTCAAAAACGGGTGAATATTTTTCGGTGAAATTTGGTAGATGTTCATTTTCGCTCTTTCTGATTCACGTTACACCACTTTTATGCCAATTCATTAACTTTTTTAAGGTGGGAGGGTCCCTTTAACCGGCTCCCGAGCGAGCTGAAATGCCTCACCGGATGTTCCTTCAAACGTCATCTTAAGCAGCTGGCAGCTGCTGCTGTACACGTGGTACTGTTGTGGTACTGGGACTGATGGCTGATAAGTGAATGCAAGGAGTGAATGAATGGTACTGTGTTTGTGTTTACGAGTATCTGTCTTAGCCTCACCGTTGTTTTGCCCTATACCTACCCTGGGTTTACCTCCACTGACGTAGTCGTAAGGTGACTCGGGTGCGGAAGAGCCACGGAATTGTGGATATACCTTAATTAAATATTCTTTGAACTTTGGGGAGCGAATCGCACGACTGGTAAAATTAAAAAAGTAAGAATCAAAAGTTAGAGGTTAAATTCAACGCCACGGACTGACAGACTGCTGGAAACCAGCTGTCATCTATCGGCGGTTGTCGGAACTAGATATGTCATTCGGATACCAACTTTTTGGTTTACCGATACCAAACCGATACCAACTTGGTATTTGGTATTTGTCAATGCTAAGGCCTTCCGAGGTATTTTGTTGGTATTATGAATCCTATTCCTAATGTAAAAGAGGCAGCTAATTTGGTAAAAAGTTCGTATTTTTCTCATTTTCCAAAGTCGGTTCGGTTTCGGTATTCAGGGGCGCGGGAACTACTTTCAGACTGGGGGGGGGGGGGGGGGGGGCACCATGATAGAGATCAACCTAGGGTACCCCCAAATTTAGTTTTCTCGCCGGTTTTAGGCCACTTATTTTTCATCCCTTGGCTTTTTCAACAAAAAAGAAAACATTTGCAAAAAAGTGCGGTATTCCGTCTTAACCCGCGCCCTGCTGGGGGGGGGGGTGTTTGAACACCCCCCCTTGTGGTTTTTTGCGAATATCTCAAAAACGGCGGCGCGGAGCGCCGCCGTTTTTGGTACACCTTATTATACATCAATTCTACACATGTTGTGAAAATTTCAGACCAAGGTCATTCAAGGTCAGGTCACCAGGTCACTTGAAGTGACCTCACCTCATAAAAAGTTTCAATGTCCGTCAGAGCTACACCGAGTGACCGATCGCTTTGAAACTTTCAGCGATTGCTAAGAGCAATAGCACGTACAAAATGTATATCTCAGAATTTTGATATCGATGACCTAAGGTTAGGTCAATTTTGCGACCTCCCCATTATAAGTCAATGGGAGAAAATTGAAATGCGCCTCTTTTGGACGAAAGACATTATAAACACTCCCAAACACTGAATTACAAGTGGTTTAGACACACTGAACATGAAAATGGTGTCCGTGACCCCTGTTTATGCCCTGAGGTCATCTTAGGTCACGAATGGTATCTAACAATTTTTCGCAAATAACTTTGATAGGGGCATGCTAGAGCGATGAAAACGCCTTAGATGTGTTCAGCTCGACGATACGGATCGACTGATATGCAACATGACGCTTTCCGGTCAGGTCATGACCTTGACCTGAGGTCAAATTTTCAAGTTGACCTTTAAAGGTCAAGTTATGGTTCATTCGATGCGTCTTGACGAGAGGAACACGATGCCGGTAAAAGTAAGCTTGTACAAGGTTTGGGTCAAAAGTTATTGCAGAAAAACTGTTTCCGAAAAAATCGGTTATTTTTGCAGTTTTTGCCCCCTGCAGGCAAAACCGTTGACGTTAGGTCAAATCTGAGAAAATTACTCAGAAAGGGCGTTAATAGGGCTATCGAATGCGCTTTTCCGCGGCGCTGTAGCTCTATTGGTTCCCGAGTTATGCGCTGGCTTCTTGGAAATTGTCGACATTCGACCTGGAAATCGGCGAAATTTTGCCTTCAGTGACCTCTGGTGACCTGACCTTTGACCTGACCAAAAAATTGACCGAAGTGAATTCCTCATTATTTTTGACGCTCTTTCGAACGCCGCCTTCCGCGTATCGCTACGTGGCCCAGGAGCCGAGTTAGAAGGGGGGGGGGGTGTTCAAACACCCCCCCCCCCAGCAGGGCGTGGAAATCCAGGACCCCCAGCCGGGCGCGGGTTAAAGTTGTGGGGGCACCGCCCCCACGACCCTTAAGTTAGGGGGCAAGCTGCCCCCACTGCCCCCCCCCCCCCGGTTCCCGCGCCCATGTCGGTATTTTCTCATGGTCTTTGTTGGTATTTGGTTTGGTATTGGCAGGGGCGCCGCCACGGATTTTTGACTGGGGGGGACGGACTGACCGACTGAAAACCCAAAAATAGACATTCTTACCGTGGCCTTTTCGGTCCGATGTATTGAACGTTTAAAGCAAATATGCCACTTTTAACATAGGGTTTTAAACTGAAGTAACAGTTTTGTAGCTTGAGCTGAGACAAGAATTAACAAATCAAGAGCTTTTATGGCCCAACGATCACCCTAGCTAAAGATATCGGTATCGATTTTAGGTTTGAAGACTGAAGTCATTCCCATAGACTACACTTTGTCATTCCATTACCGAGGAATCCATTCCCTTACGGAAAAATGGTAGCCAATCAGCATTCAGCTGGTTTGAACTACGTAATACGAGTATGCTTGGTCAACGCGTAATCAGCTTCCGCTGCAATATAAGTAGCCTCTACGAAAGATGGAAATATTGGAAAACAGTTCTTATTTAAAAATAAAATAAAATTCTCTTTGCAAATACCTATCCATTATGTTATTTTCTGACCATTTTAAGCATAAAAACTCATAACTGTGGTAAAACAACTGGTTTGAGGAAAGTAGTTTAGGTATGGCTATAGACCGATTTCCCACCAAGTACCTATACCTAAGTACCTATATACACAGCCGATGTCCGATTCAATTTGACACGGCAAAACTTCCAGTGCTCTATCAGGCTATAATTGCTGATGTATGCCACTAATTTGATCGGTAATGCGTATTGCATAGGAAATGCATATTGCATACCCGCGTGGGAGAGGGGGCGTTGTATAGTAACAATCTCTCTTTTTTGGGTTGTGCATGAATCGGCGCGAAGCGCCGCGAAAATTGGCAAAAAACATCAGGCAAAACTGGTCCAAAATACGGATTTTGCAGCCCGTGTAACAAGCTTGATACCAGAAAACCTTAGGTCAGGTCACCAAGTGAAGTAGTCAAGTCGCCTCAAAGTTTTGTTGCCCTCTCAACCGTATAGCTTATTTCTTAGAAGCTGGAAATTTAGTGTCGTGTGATGCAGAACTGTGGGGTTGTAGCCGGAATCAGTCGGAGTTGATAGTTTCGGCTAGAGTCGGATTTGAAGTCTTCGAAATTGTTCGGATTTTGACTCCGATGTCGAATTGGTTTAAAGTCATGCTCTCTTGGCTGGTTTGACGAAATATATTAGGCCCATTTTCGGCCAGTCGTGTTATACGACACACTTTGATCACGATATCAAAAATCGGCAGCTCCGCGATGACAGGTCGGACAAGAGCTGGAGATTTTGTTGGCCGAGGTGTCAGGGGTCAGACCAATGCATGTAGGCCCACACCCCATATACTGAGTAGGTATGTAAACCTCCTGAACCCTCTCAGATTCGGCACCGTTCTATCTCTTCCATCCTCAGGACAGTCAAATCCTTCTCCTCCACGCCGCAACCCCCCTGCTCCGGGCTGGACGGGCAACTATCACATGCAGGAATGGCTCCACTGGAGCTATAGTCCTTTGCCGGGTGCAGTGAATGCCAGTGGGCTGGGCTGCCTGTTCAATTGGTCGGGTTCAGCCCAATTGTGGCTCACTGGGGTGGCTGCCCAGACCAATGTCTCCCACTAATTCTTTCATCCTTCCGGCTCTGAAATGGTCTCATTGGACAGAAGGGCCTAAGCAAATTTCGAGTATGGATAACAGCCAGTAAAACGCCTTTGGGGGCGACCAACGGAGCGAGCGAGAGGGTGAGCGTTGCACGTGCGAAATTGCAAGGGGATACCTCCAACATACTTGTGCACTGCACCCTACTAACCGGTCCCTAACGATGTGCCAAATTTGAGCGCAATCGGCCTAGCCGTTCTCGAGCTCTGGTCTGGAAGCGGCACCCTGCACGTGCGCACGTGCAGACTGTGTCCCAACTGACTTTTGCACGGTACCCTACTAACCGGTCCCTAACCATGTATCAAATTTCAGCACAATCGGTTCAGCCGTTCTCAAGATCTGGAATCGACCCCTGCACGTGCGCACGTGCAGTAGCACCCCAACAGTAGCGCATGCATATGCATTGCCTAGTGGGTACCTACCCATACATGCCAACTTTCAGCGCAATCGGCCCAGTAGTTACCGATATAGGGGAAGCGGGGGGAGCACCGCCACCTTAAGCATTTCTGCTCACCGAGCTGATATGCGTAGTAAAAACGAAGCTCTTTTGCATTCATGTGAAAGTAGGAATGGTTTCCTACATGTTGGCATAGTTTCCAGCGCTCCATTATAAAATTTCGCTACTTTACAGACATTGAAAACAAGTCCTGCATTTTCCGTCCTCCAAAAAATGTGCGGGTAGCACCGCCACTGATGGCGATGTTATTCACAGATCGGCCTTACGGTGACAGCCACCCTTGGAAGCGTTACTGCTGTCTGAAATAGTAACTCAAACTCATATAAGACACACAAGAGTTGGTTGTTAGTTTGTCACAGATCAGACTGTTTGTTGCGGACAATATGCATACAAAGCATGACAAATTCACGTTTATTTCGAAACATCCAGTGAAGTCAAACGTGAGGTTAAAAAACAGACGACGTTTGCGGCCTAACTAAAGCTCTTCTTCGAGCTGAGTGAATCATCATTGCGGCTTTATCCATTTTGCCACCCCTTGGGGTAGCACCGCCGAGCATGGCGGTGTTACCCCACACACAGTCATGGACCGACAACGCCCCGACAGCAAAACAAGCCGGGACGCGATTCTTCTGTAATTCCTTTCTAAACGAAGAGACACTTCATGCCCTCAAATTTAACGTAAAAATCAAGGCATTTTGACTTGAAATGACCACTTACTTGCTGCTAAAACATGCCAAATGATTACAACGATGGTTTGAAATTCACAAAATGGGCAATTGCGATCTCAAAATCAAATAAATCTTAGCGAAACCTACCTCACGCGGCGTCCCGTTTCCGTTCGAACACCGAAATGGCGGGTGTTTACATTTACAATTCAGAGTTTTGCCGATAGAGAGGATGGTGGTGTTTCCCACATGGCGGTGCTACCCCCGCTTCCCCTATTGCAATTGTTACAAAACTGACACCGCTTCATTTTTCACGTGGCACGTGCATAAGGGGTCACCCACATGCATCGGGAATAGTCCAACACTTGTTAGAAGGAATAAAGCTACCCTACCAAAAATTATGGCATGTAATTCGGTCAAGTGGCTGCTGAGATATAAGCCTCGCAAAAGCGTGCCGGCCGCTCATACTCAGAAATTTCCGTTATCTACGAAAGACTAAGCTCGCTTCGCTCGCTCCGTAATGAGTTTGGGGGGGACGTCCCCCTTCCATTCTGAGAGTGGGGGGACGCGTCCCCCCCGTCCTCCCCGGTGGCGGCGCCCATGGGTATTGGTATCACGATTTTCCGTAATTGACATCACTAGTCGGAACCATAACGGCAGACTGAGCCCAGGACCTGCTGCCACCTATCGGCGATTGTCGGAACCAGAGGCGGCCGACGGTCGAGCGACGGCCTTGGGACTGCCAGTGGCTGCTCAAGGCCATGTGGCTGCTGGAAGTCTGGCGTAGCAGGTGGGAGTACGGAAAGTGGAGACGGAGAAATACGGACGGCGAAGACGGCAGTACGGACAGAGGAGACGAGGTGAGGTCAAAGCGAGGGGTCAGGGAAGGGGTGACACAGACGGTCACACATCTCTGTGGGGATGAGGGGGGGGGGGCTGGCTAAACAGTGTGGTCTTTGTGTGGCCTGTGGGTATTTTCCAGGGTCTCTTTCTCAGCGGCACGGTACCCGGTTGAAGGTATGGCCGAATGCTGAGCTCCAACAGTTGAACAAGCATAGGTTCTGTTCTGTTCCATGCCCTAAACCTAAATAACGATGTTTATCAGCGCACCCAACATGGAGGTAATCCGCTGGGGTGAGTAGGTCACGTGACACATCCCCATCAGTCTGACGTAATCTGCAGGATAGCTTTCTGCCATTGGTAGTTATTCAGGGTTAGGCAGGGCAGGGGTATATCAATATAGGGTCTTGGGTTGGGTGCAGGGTGAAGTGTTGTTGGGTTAGGTAAAAATTAGTCAGGCAGGGCTAGTTTTGGCCGGGCTAGGTCAAGCTTAGATCAGGAGGCCTGAGTCCTGGCCTGGATGGATTATCCTGACGTTTATTACTCTAATGAGCATCATTTCAATATTCAGGACATGTAAAAATGTGATATGGACAGCAGCACACTATATCTAAAAAACAACGGGCACTCGGCTTCAGTTTTCCTGAACGGGGAAGTCCCCCTGACGCGGTTCGCCCCGCTGCGCGTGGGAGAGGGGAAGTCCCTTTCTGCCGTTGGGCGCGACTGGCTGGCGGTTGCCATGGAGACGTCTCAGCTACCAGGATGAGGAGCTCGTCTGAGGAGTTTGGTCTGGTCAAGGCCCTATATACCGGTCAGGTCAGATTTGACGACGTATTTCCTATGTGACTTTTATCTTATTACGTTTTGTTTGGGAGGATTTTATATCAATGAGGCTCGAGCGTGAGCTGCTCGAGAAATGAAAAAAGATTTTTACTGAAAAATACAGGAGAACATGAAGTGTTAAAAGTGTTTAAACCGTTATTAAGTACTTAGCAATTTAAGCTGGTTTATTTATTAAGTATCACATCTATTTAAGATTTAAGATTACAAAACACAACGCGAGGATAGCAAAACTATAATAACATCTGGTGCATGTGACTCCGGATATGGGAAAATCGCGCAAAGCCGGCAATTCAAGCGCTGGCGTAGCCGTTGAAGAAATCATGGAGAGCCAGATTGTGGAAAGTAAAATGAAGAAGAAGCAAAGAATACTGAAGGAGATTCGAATGAATGAATCCAAGTTAAGTTCGCTGATTTGCGACCAAGAATCCTCACTCTCAGAGCTCCAAAAGATAGCAGGTGAGCTAGGAGAGCAGGCGAGTGAGCTATTAGATGTAGTAGAGGCCATCTGGGAAGAGAAGAACAGCGGTGAAGTAGAATCAGGACCAATATGGGACATGTTTCATGGAGTAGAAGCTAGCATTCAAGATTCCGTCAGCATGGCAAACAAGTATATCCGCAAGAAACTGTCAGGAAACCTGTATTGTGAGGAAACAAGTGCGAGCAGTGAAGCGAGTGAACAGCCGAGCACGCAAAAAGAAAATGAAGCAAAGGACAAGGAAAACACGAACCGATCCCAAGATGCGACGGATTCGTCCATCAAGGGTATAAAGCCGCCAGAACTGCCCATATTCGATGGCAGAAAGGGTTACAGTGACTGGAGGGCGGTATTCGATGCTTTCGTCGGCAACTCGAACGCGTCGGCTGAGCTCAAGATGGTCTACCTCAAGAACAGTTTGACCGGCGAGCCCCTACAAATGGTAGAACGATATGGGTTGTCGAAAGCTGGTTATGAGAAAGCTAGAGAAGAGTTGGAAAGAAAGTATGGTGGTCATGCCAGGCGAGTGCGAGCAGAGATAGCCAGCATTCGCAGCTTCCCCAAGATAGGTGAAAACGATACAAAGAAGCTTGAAGAGTACTCAGATAAGGTGACAAGTCTCGTCACCAGTCTGAAGGAAAATGGATCAGACGGAGATCTTTCGGAAGTATCAGCATTTTATATGCTTGTGTCTGAAAAAGTTCACCACTCCTACATCAAGAACTATCAAAGGTGGCTAAGCACGACGAGTCAACAAGACAGCTTCGAAACATTTTCAAAATGGCTAGCTGAAGAAGTCATGCTGGAAAAAAGAGCCAAGGAAGCAACAGCAGCCAGTAGCGAGCAGGATGAGCCAAGACCGAGAATGCGTAGCCACGGAACAAAGAAGACGTACGCTGCCACAAGGCAGGCCAGCCGGCATGCCTTCAGTCGGCTGAAATGTGCAGTGTGTCACGCAGAACACGCGACTGAAGATTGCGCTGAGCTGCAGAGCTGGGAAGTCGCTAGAAGATATGCATTCTGCAAAGCCGAAGGATTGTGCTTCAGGTGTCTGCGTGGCAAGCACAGGGGAACTAACTGCCGCAAGTTTCCCGGCTGTGCTGTTGAGGGCTGTGGTGGCACTCATCACAGCCTCCTGCATGCCAGTGGAGGTGGAAACTCTCGAAACTCACCTGAAGTAGCCCGACCGTCTTACAGGACTCCGACACTCAGCAGCCAGGCCAAGGAATTCATTCCGAGAACGGTCGAGGGCCGCGCTTGTGCTAAAGAAGATAGTGCTCCAACAAGCAGTGCACAGGTGTCCGCGGCTCCCGGTGCAAGTTTTAATACCGCTGCCCAGAGACAAGAGAAGCGAAGTGGAAAAGTCGCGTTTCAGACGGCCCCGGTATTAGTGCACTGTCAGGATCGATTTCTGAAGCTGAACGCACTTTTAGATCCCTGCTCTGACGCCAGTTACATAAGTAAAGCTGCTGCAGACGAACTCGGACTACAAGGAGAAGAAGTCAAATTTGAGCTTGGGACGGTCAATGGCAAGACGGATGTGAAAATGAAGTCAGGAGCTGTCCGGATAGCCTCTACCCAGAGTAGGTTTGAAACGTCCTTAGATGTTCACGTCATTCCCAGTCTGGAAGGAGCCTCCGTATGTACGAGCTGGCAGGATGTGAAGCAGCGTTGGCCACACATGGTAGACATCCCCTTTCCAAAGATGGCTGGAAGGGAAGTGGACCTACTGATCGGTCTTAGCCCTGAGACAATGCCCATCTTTGTGCCTCTGAAGACTGTCTCCGGCGAGAGTTCGAGCCCAGTCGCTGTCCTAACGCCACTTGGATGGACAGCATTCGGCTGCGTTCAAGACAATGAAGATCCTTCTAACCTACAAAAGCTGAAGAGCATGGCAAACGTCGCAAGAACCTTGAGAACTTGCCTGACAGATAAGTCACTAAACGAAGAAATTCAAGCAATGAGAGCGATGACAGATCTGGAGATGCTGGACGTCAAGACCACCGAGACCAATCTTCTGTCAGCTGAAGAAAAAGTGGCTATGAAGAAAGCTGCAAGTTCATTGAAGAAACAAGGAAGTAGATATCAAGTTGCAGTACCATGGCGAGAAAACGAACCGCAGCTGAAAAGCAACTACGAATCTGCGCTGATTCGCCTAGTGAAGCTGGAGAATTCTCTTCATCGTCGGGGAGCTCATCTTGCTGCAAAGTATAACGACATTCTTGAAGAGTACGTGAAGAAAGGTTATATGACCAAAACTCCCACGGCGCAGAGATCAAACAGTGGAGAGGATGAGTGGTTCCTTCCACACTTTCCCGTCATTCGAGAGGACAAGGCGTCATCCAAGATCCGAATCGTGTACGACGCAGCGGCCAAAAGTGAGGGAATCAGTCTCAACTCACAGCTCCTTCCGGGACCATCGCTTTACAGCGACCTGATCGAAACGCTAGTCGGATTCAGACAACATCCTATCGCCTTAGTCGGAGATGTAAAGGAGATGTTCCTTCAAGTCGAGCTGGCGCCAAAAGATCAGAAGTTCCACCGCGTTCTATGGCGCAACATGAAGCAAGATGAAGAACCAACAGTTTTTGAAGCCAAGAGATGGATCTTCGGGAACGCTGCAGCACCATTCGTCGCGCAGTTTGTTCTGAAGGAGCATGCGCGACTCAACGCAGAGAAGTACCCTGTTGCGTCTGAAGTAATCAGCAAGCACGTTTACATGGACGACGAGATCGCATCATTTAAGGATGCGGAATCCGCCATCGGAGCAAGGAGGCAAGTTAGTGAGCTGCTGGAAGATGCTGGCATGAAGATGACGAAGTGGAAATCAAACAGTCAAGAAGTGATGGAAACAGTACCAGAAGAAGACAGAGCCGTCACCTCAAAACACTTCATTGAAGACAAAGGATCAGAATCAACCAAAGCTCTCGGCGTGGTGTGGTCGACAGAAGACGACCTTCTATCACTGGATGTGTCCAAGCGACCGCCGGTGACAGGAAGATGGACCAAGAGAGCTGTCCTGAAGGAGATGGCTGCCATCTTCGACCCGTTGTGCCTATTCGCACCATTCACACTCCGTGCCAAGATGTTATTTCAGCAAACCTGGGACTGCACGATCAACTGGGACGACGTCCTACCTGAGGATCAGCAGAAACAGTGGAACGCGTGGTTCTCCGAACTCGCAGAACTGGAGACCATAGCTGTGCCAAGATGTGTTCACCGCTTCAAGGGTGAACCTGACCAAGAGCTCCATGTCTTCAGTGATGCCTCTGAGCAGGCATATGCCGCTGCTGTATATGTCGTATCCGAAAGCATGGGTGAGAGGTGCTCCAATCTCGTCCTGGCACGTGCCAGAGTGGCACCGAAAGCAAAGAAGAAGACGATCGCCAGGCTGGAGCTCATGGGGGCGCTCTTGGGACTGCGTCTAGTCAAGAAAGTGTGCAGCGCTCTTGGGAAGGAGCTATGTGAGGTCCATTTCTGGTCAGACTCAATGGATGTCCTCTGCTGGATCAGAAACGAAGTTTCTAGGTTTCAAGCATTTGTGGCTCACCGAGTGTCAGAAATCCGTGAGTGTACGGTGCCGGAGCAATGGCAGCACGTACCAGGCAAGGAAAACCCAGCCGACGCGCCGACAAGAGGACTGAGTCTCGAGGCGCTCCGAGGTCACAGGCTGTGGTGGCATGGGCCGGAGTTCCTGGTGGATGAAGACCGTACATGGCCGACAAAAAGACACTTCAGTGATGAAGATTTTGACAGAACCGAACTGGCCAGACGAGAGCAAAGAAACACGTTCGCCATAAGAGCTCCAGCCTCAAGCGCGGAATTACGACTCCTCCCGGAAAAATTCTCTAGCTGGACTAGGTTCATTCGAATCACAGCCTGGGTGATGCGATTCATCAAAGCACTGAAAGAAAAACTGAGAAAACGCCCAGCCAGATGTACTGAACCAGAGGGGCTAGGTCCAACTGAAGTCGATGAAGCGGAACAGTTCTGGATTAAACGAGCTCAGGAAGAGTCATTTTCTGAAGAAATGAAGCAGCTGAAGACAAGTGAAGGATCCGGTGTCAAAAGATGTCGTCAAAGCTCAGTGAAGAAGCTGTGTCCATTCATGGACGAGGACGGCATACTCAGAGTTGGAGGCAGGCTACAGCGCTCCGACTTGAGCTACAGCGCCAAGCATCCTGTTCTGCTTCCAAAGGGACACCCAATCAGCAGACTGATAATTCGTCAGCTGCACGAGGACACTGAACATGGCTTAGGTGTAGAGCACACCTTGGCCAGCTTACGAACGCGCTTCTGGGTGCCTGCTGCGCGGGAGATGATCAAGAAATGCATTCACCAGTGCGTAAAGTGTCAGAAGCTCCGAAAGTCAGCCGAGACACAAGTGATGGCGCCCAAGCAAAGCAACCAAGTGAGAACGCGCTTCCGCGCCTTTGACAAGACGGCAGTTGACTTTGCAGGACCATTCCTGACAAAACAAGGTCGTGGAAAAGTCAGGCAAAAACGGTACCTATGTATCTTCACCTGCCTCCAGGTCAGAGCCGTTCATCTGGAGATGACGTACGGGCTAGATACATCCAGTTTCATTCGGGCTCTGATGAGATTCATTTCCAGAAAAGGCGAGCCCTCAGAGATCATATCTGACAACGGAAGAAACTTCACACGGGCTTCAAAGGAACTGCAGCAGTCCTTTCACGGATTGGACAACAGTCAGATCCAGCGTGAACTTCTGAAGTCACGCACGAAGTGGACGTTCATTCCTCCTGGTGCTCCACACTTCAATGGAGCGTGTGAAGCAATGGTAAAGATCGCGAAGAGAGCGTTGATGAAGACTCTCGAGCATGCTGACCTCTCTGATGAAGAGCTGCAGACAGCGTTCTGTAAAGTAGAGGCGCTGATGAACACAAGGCCACTGACGGTGTTATCCAACGACCCAACTGATGACCAGCCGCTCACGCCAGCCAACTTCCTCGTGGGTCACACAGCAATCGAGATGACAGTATCATCAGATTCCAATGAGGCGGGGGTGAGGCAGCGCTGGAAACGTATACAACAGCTGTCAACAGAGTACTGGAGGCGATGGCTCAGAGAATATCTACCGTCGCTACAGCGGAGACAGAAGTGGCTTGATCCGAAACCTGACATAGCACCTGGTGACGTGGTGTTGGTGGTCGACCCGTCTTCTCCACGAGGAAAGTGGCCGATGGGACGCATAGACCAAGTGATGAGAGGTGACGATGGTCACGTCAGAGTGGCGTCTGTGAGGATGCGAGACAAGATCGTCACAAGACCAGTCACAAAGATGGTCCGACTGGATGTCAGCGGCCTGCTGGTGTAATTGTTGGATTGGGAACAATCCAAAGTGAGGGGAAGATGTTTGGGAGGATTTTATATCAATGAGGCTCGAGCGTGAGCTGCTCGAGAAATGAAAAAAGATTTTTACTGAAAAATACAGGAGAACATGAAGTGTTAAAAGTGTTTAAACCGTTATTAAGTACTTAGCAATTTAAGCTGGTTTATTTATTAAGTATCACATCTATTTAAGATTTAAGATTACAAAACACAACGCGAGGATAGCAAAACTATAATAACACGTTTTATAGAATCGTTATAGTTATTGACGGGGTGTTATTCCTATGTGACTTTTATCTTAATTATTACGTTTTATAGAATCGTTTAAGTTATTGTCAGGATGTTAGAAAATAGCGTTGAATAGCTATAATGTCTCTTGCTGACCCCTGGTTACCTAATAGCAGACCTTATGTCAGGAACGGATAGATTATAACTGTAAGAGATGTCAATCGGATACCAACGTGTTTGGTATAATGAATCCAAGCCATTGTCATCCCGGTTTGGTATCGGGTTTCCAATGATTTGGGATGACCATCACTGATGGATGAACACCACTGATGAATAATCCGCAGCGAAGGAGGCAGGGCCTCACCACGGCCTGTATACTGGGAAACGCGTCCATTTGGACCACGGCTCGGAGATCTGACCGGTACGGCGGGTCGTTTCCACCTTCTCTCTCTCTCTCTCTCTCTCTCTCTCTCTCTCTCTCTCTCTCTCTCTCTCTCTCTCTCTCTCTCTCTCTCTCTCTCTCTCCCTGGCTCCAGTTGCTCTGTACCGGTGTTTCTGCCGACTGAACACACAGACAAGGAGCTGCACCACGGCCGAGTCAGCCGACGGAGACACGACACCGAATTTTCGTTCAAAGCGTGACACGAAATCTTTGCGGCCTTTCTCAACTCTTGTCAAATGTCTGCGACAGGCTCAAGCACCGTTCAAGTGCCGCAGGACTCATGAGCTTGCTTATCACACAGGCTCCTAAGGAGCTCCACTGAGCTCTAACCCTCGCCCGTATAGGAGGGGGGGGGGTCTTACGGACCCCCCATGGTTTTTCGCGAATAACTCGCGTAAAAAGCGGCCGATCGCGACGAAACTTTCAATACCCTCGCGTTCATCAATTTCACACCGACCCTGAAAATTTCATGACCCTGGCCCAAATGACCTTTGACCTGTGACCTACTTTTCGAGACCATGTTTGGCTGAAATCGCGTTTCGGCGTATGTCGGCTCGCATTAGCCGCGCGTTTGCAGTCTTTTCGTGGTTTCAAACGTTCAAACATGTGATATGCTGTTGCCCCCATGCATTAGGGTGGGTGTCAAGGTCACCTGAAGGTCAGGTCAGGTCATTGACCTTTGATGACCTCGGTTCACTTTTTCGAGTTTTACATGTTTCTAGGCCAGTTTTTGGAGCTGAGTTCGAATTTAGCAACCATATGAACATTTACGAAGTAGTTTTGGTGCCTTCGTAACATGTTACGAAGCTGTCAGAGGCGGTTGCCTCCTACACCTTTTTGCGTTGTTCGATGGCCAATCGTCATAACCATTTCGGCATCAGTTTGGACAAGCGTCATTCAGAATAACCCATCGGCGGTGTGCATCACTGTTTGACGGTCGGCAAAACAGGCTGGACTCCATTTAACCATTCTGCATAACTCTTTGTCATTGAGCACAATGTTCGTCATAGGTAAAACACTTTGTCATATTGTCATTATGCTTCGACATTTCACAAAATGGTTAGTCGATGAGCAAAATTCATCGGTACTGTGCGTAAACAATGACTGTTGATTTAAAACTTTCGTCAATGATCAAAATGTCAATGATGTAGTGCTTATCTAGCCATATTCAATGTTTAACGTTAATCACGCATTCAGGGATGAGGCTTATGACAGTTCCAGCGCAATTTGCAACCAATTAACTATTGGATTCCCGATTCCGAAAAAGGCAGTTATACGATAGCTACGAGGAGACTGCCGGCGCCATACCGAGTAGGCATGTAGGTTCTTGAGCGTCGGACTCCAAGCAATTCGATACAAACCACGAAATCGGCCGTCATTATACCCGTGCGATGTCATGGGACAACGCCTCGGGCGGCCGCGCCGGTCGGACTCGCGAGGGAATGGCTGACAGATGGCGAGCCGGGCCCTGCCGGCCGGACACCTTGGTGTTTGGGGCGGCGCTGACTTATCCAGCCTGTTGCTCTGTTGCCTGTCCATTTTTCAATCAGCCGATAACATGTCAGCTACGTCCATCTACATTGTACCTATGGTGCTCATGAACGCTACCGATTTTTATGTGGATCAATGGTCTACGAGTTTCGCCACCTATGCCTCGCACTGCACTGTATAAACGTGGTCATATTTGTACTTCTCTGTAAAGGGGCGATCTGTTTTTAGTTTTGACGAAATGTTATGAGGAATGCCGAAATTAGCATGGGGATGTTTTGGTGAACGACGAAGGGATATTAACGAATGACGAAGCATTTATCCAAATCGTCAAAGGTTTTGCCGGGACTCAATCAGTTATGGCGAATAGCGAAGGTAATACCAACTGACGAACTGTGGAGTGGGATCAGCATTCCGTTTTGCCCATATGCTGAAGGTTTTGCCGGAATGCCTCTCACTGGCGCCACCTATGTGCTGATCGGACGAATGGGTTTTGCTGATTGGCCATTAGAGATGCCACAAATTTGCAATTTCATTACCCGCTCCGCCCCGCAGCTACCCCTTGCCCAACCACAACTACCCGCAAGCTGATTTTGGCTGAGCCGAACCCGCAAAAAACCCGCAATTTTGAAAACCTGCTTTTGCAAGAAAAAAATACAGCTGGGTCAATGCTAGAGCTATATAAACATTACTTGCTTCATTGCTGTGCAGAAAAAGACAGCCAAACAAATAGTAAGGACCTGAAATTGCTATGCTAAGTCCTCAAGAAGTGCACACTGGATAGTGGAAAACGAATAATGCATCAATACATTTGAAATTCCTTTCTGAAAAGAGTTCAGTAAAATTTTTCTCTCACCTTACCCTTCAGCATTAGACGCGTTTACATAGGGTTTGTTGCAAGCTTATATCTCCGTCCGTGATGTTGCAAAAGATGCCAATGGTGCTTAACAATTTACAAAATGATCCCCTCTAAATATTTGAAGACCACTGCAACGAAATTATCGCCAAATTAACGAGCTAGAGCCTCGTCAAATATGCTATGTAAACCGGGTTATTGGCTGAGGATCAAAATTTTACTCTGGCTCCCTCTCAATGTTAGGCTTCTGGAATGATATTGTTATCAAAATGAATGTTGATATAAAAGATATGCGATTTCCAGTTAAAAATAAATAGTGACACGGTGAATAATAAGTATCCAGTCGATCTACACATAAAACAAATCATGCAAAATCCCAGCAAAAACCAACTAATCACCAATGAACCACGCGTTTCTGGAAACATGCGTCAGAAGCGTCACCAACAGCTGATTGCAAAGAATGTAACAGCGACTAAATTATTGCGGCCGTAGTTAGTGCGAACTTGTTGCGAAAACACCGATGTATAACCCGCGCCCTGGTGTGGGTCTGAGCCACCTTCGCCCTGGTGGGGGGGGGCCAAAATGACCCCCCCCGTCTAACTCGAAAACGAAGAGGGCTAGGAAGACGCGGAAAAAAGCAAACGAAAGCCCATAACAAGTACGTTCGAAAGTATTTCGGTCATTTTTTCGCTAAGGTCAATATTGAGGTCGCTAGAGGTCATCATAGGTCAAATTTCAGTGTTTTCGGTGTTGCCGGACATATTCCGCTGTAGCTCGGAAACTAGAAGAGCTAGAGAGCCGCGGAAAAAAGCAATCGATAGCTCTTTTCAAGCTCTTTCGCCAAGGCTCGTCAGATTTGACCTCAGCTCAACGGTTTGGCCTACAGAGGTCATGCAAGGTCAACTTGGCAAATTTCGTTGAAAATGTTTTTAACTATAGCATGCATTCACGAGAAAATAGAGAAACGATTCATGCACCATCGTGCTTGGCTCGTCGAGACGCGTCGAATGATATATAGTTTGACCTCGAAAGGTCATTTTGAAAATTTGACCTCAGGTCAAGGTCATGACCTTACCGAAATAGGTCATGCTGCATATCATTCGATCCGCATTGACGAGACAAACACGATAAACGTCGAACGGAGTCTCTATCTCTATTCAATAACAAGTAAGTGCAGAAAAACCGCTGGTGACCTCTGGTGACCAGGGAGATGACCTAGCGTGACCTCAGCGAGGTCACAAGCAAATGGTTTCACATGGGCTGTGATTTGCTGACCCAAGACACTTCAATAACGAAATATAGGAACAATCACGCCCGATTTAGCTGAAAAACAACTACTTTTCGATTCTCCCATTGACTTATAATGGGGAGCAGCGATGACCTGACCTGACCTTAGGTCACATTTATAAAAAATCCGAGATAGCCATTTTGTAGAGCTGGGTGACATCTTCAAGTACTGTAAATTTTACATAGATCGGATAAAAGCTGTGCCTTTGAGAGAGCTTTGAACTTTTTTAGAGGTGGTGTCAGTTTTGGTGACCTTGTGACCTGACCTGACCTGACCCGAACCCCCCAAAAAAGAACATGATGTAAAAATGTTGAATAAACAGCTATACAAAGTTTCAGGGCGCTAACTCAAGTGGTTTCTGAGTTATCGCTGAAAAACCACAGGGGGGGGCCAAAATGGCCCCCCCCCCACCAGGGCGAAGGATAATGCATATTCATGTGCCATTCTGATAAAGTTATTTTACACAACAGCTAAAGTTTTACCATTTAGAGGTTAATAACCGGTTAAGAAATAAAGAGACAGTAAATACTAAATTGAATGTAATAATTTCATACATGGTCTTGGTAATGTTCTCCGGCTCTCTCGTCATACAAATGATAAGCACGTAAAAAGACAAAAGAAATAAATGCGACCAGCTACGTGGTTTTGTATGTAACATGTATAACTGCTATTTTGAGGTATTCAAAAACCAAGACAGAAAAATTGATTGTAAAATTATTGCGTCATCAATGACAGCTTTCCTTTGCCTCAGAGACCAAAATTGCCGCAGTCAAATGCCAATCCTTGTCAGAATGTCGGAAGTGCGCCAGTATTGTATTGCGTTATATTTGGGCCGCCCAGTCAAGGCAGTATATACCGCCCAGTCAAGTATACCGCAGCGCCCAGTCAATATTTTGATTTTTGTAAGGGTAATTGGTGAGTTATTTTCGTAATATAGGGTGGAACAGAACATAGGATAGGTAATCAATGAATTTGCATCAAATTTTGTTTAGTTGATAGCTCTTTTTATGCCGACCAGACGCAAATAAAGTAGCATGTGGCATTTGCTCTGATTCTGGGTTCTTCCATAATGTATATCTAGTGCACACTGCACATAGACTTCAGTTCAGCTTCCTATAAGTTTGCTTTCAGGTTCTTTTATGTTTTATGGAATGCTTTCATCAGCAATTATTTATGCTTTGTAGTTTGTTGCTTATACCTTGGTTTGGTCATTGCTAGACTGTGGATGCTATTGCTGGTTGTTTTCAGTTTTGCATTTGAAATGTGCTTCCTTGATATATTTCTATATTTGGTTCTGTTTTAAAAGCTGTTTTGATGAATATTGTATTGCTAACCTGAGCAAATGCACTTGGCATTGTGTTTTGCATCTAAAAAAAAAAAAATATAGGTTCTTAAGTCTGACCGCCAAATACCCGCCACACGATAAGTTTTGCTTCTCAAACCCGCCAAAAACCCTGCGGGTTTTGAAAACCCGCAGAAAGCGGGTTCGCGGGTTCAAAAGTGGCATCTCTATTGGCCATCGAACAACGCAAAAAGGTGTACTACGAATACCCTTACTGGTTGACCTGACCTGACCTAACCCGACCTGGCCTAAATACATGAAGACATCATCTGTGATCAAAACTAACATGATATTCGTGATCATCACCCCGAAAAAACCCCATAGCAGCCACACTTTACGACGTTCTAACAGGTCCAGATTTTCCCGCCTTTGGGGTCATTGACCTGACCTGTAAGGTCAACCAATGACCTAGGACCTTAAAATTGGGTATCATCGGCTTCCTCTTGTCACGGGCAACACGCTCGTTTTTTCCGCGAAGCTCTAGCTCGATCAGGGGCGAAACGGCAAGGGGGGGGGGTCCAACGGACCCCCCCCCCCTTATACGTTCGCGGCTGGAAAAACACCAATACGGGCGAGGGCTAAGAGGCATTCAGAGTGCCCAAACCGGCCTCTGAGAGTCCCACTGGTGTCCATGTTCTCTGAGGGCCCATACAGGGATTTTTGAGGATCTTACACATGCGTAGGCCTCTGAGCCACACGAATCTTTAAGGATGCCTTCGAAAATTTCGAGCTTTTGAGGCGATAGACTTTGCTAACACCAAACCGGCATCTGAAGGGTCACAACTCACGTGTCCCTCTGAGGGCCGCAACAAATGTTTCTTATGTCCCTACATAAGAAACAAATCCTTAGGGATTTGACGCAGACCCCGATGGTGCATACATTAGGTATCCGAGGGCTCCATGCTCACACTGGGCCTAGTCTCTTAGCGCCCGCCGCCCACACTGGCTTCTGAGGGCCCCACCTTGGGCTCGGAAAGCCCTTAACCCGCGACCTGGTGGGGGGGGGGCTATTTTTTGCCCCCCCCCCCCTCCAGACTTTTCGATATATCTCCAGAACCGCTGCGCCGATCGTCACCAAACTTTCAGAACCCTCCCGGACATCAATTTTACACATTGTGACCAAAAATGTATCCAAAGGCTATTATAGGTTGGCCGGAAATGACGTCAGAGTGACGTCATGTTCTGCCGTTTTCGACCCAAAAAAAGGGTTTCGCGGGAAGAACTGTCAGGCCTATAGCTTTGCAAATACAGAAAAAATGATAAAGACATAAGAGCTGTAGAATTGACAGGGCTACAAAACTGCTATCTCGGATTTTTTAAAATTTTGGATTTTGATCCCAAAAATAAAAAAATAGATTTTTTGGATATAATAGTCGAAAAATCCAAGAAGTTTTTTTTTTTTAATTTCGCAAAAACCGGAATATATGTGATAGTCCTTACCGCCTTCCATCCACATACAAAATTTGAGATTGATACCTCTTTTTTTGGCGAAGTTATAGCTAAAAAACTGTTCAAAATTGGTGACGTCAAATTTTCAAACTCAATTTTTAGCAATTCTAGACCCCGTAGCGCAAAACAAAGACCACCATTAGACTTCCTGTGACGAGCTGCATCGAATCAATACCCATTTTATGCAAAACTATCAACTTTAAAATTTTACCTTTTTTGGCCTGACCTTGGCCTGACCTTGACCTGACCTTGACCTGACCTTGACCTGACCTTGACCTGACCTTGACCTGACCTTCACCAGAAAGTGACCTAAGCTGTACCTGATAGTCTTATAACCAACACCATTGAGTTGGAAATGAAAAATTGGCCATAAAACATGCATCACACAACCTTAGTAAAGTTGGGTTCATGTGACCTGACCTGTGACCCTTGGTGACCTGACCTGTGACCTGACCTGGTATTGTCAGTGACCTCTAATAGCAACATATCTACTAGGCAACTGACGCCCTATCGCTGATTCTCGACATAATGCGTTTTCCTTGGTGTTATAGCGCATTCCCTAGAAGACCCGTGAACGGTGAAACATTTCATCTTTGACCTGACCTGTGACGTCATCGGTGACCCCGAGGTCAATGAAATTTGGTTTCCCTTGACAAATGTGACAGGCCTTTCGAACGCCGTTTGAGTTTTGCGGATCCGCCCAGTAGTTTCGGAGATACGAGGGGGAGGGGGGCAAAAAATAGCCCTCCCCCACCAGGTCGCGTTATAAACAGACCCCACCAGGGCGCGGGTTAAGCAGCACACGCGCGTAAATATTTGAGGTGACCCACGCCGATCTCCGGGATCCTAAGCAGGCTTTTAACCCGCGCCCCGTTGGGCTCTGCCGAGCAACGCGCCCCGTTGGGGGGGGGGGGGGGGCATTTTGGCCCCCCCTAAGATCTCGAGAACCACGCAACGTAGCGACAAGCGGCAAACGGTGTTGGATAGCCCTATCAGGGAACTACCTTGTGACCCAATTTTATTGACCTAGGTCAAACCGATGACGTCACAGGTCAGGTCAAAGGTCCAATTTTCACCGTTTACAGGCATTTCAAGAAATGCGTTGTAAAATCGAGTAAAATGCATTTCATTGAAAATCATCGATGGGGAAATGTTCTTCAAACACATATTTTGCTAGTTGAGGTCACTGATACCAGGTCAGGTCACTGAGGTCAGGTCACTGGGGGGTCACAATATGAAAGTGTCGTGTGATACATGTTTTATGGTCCATTTTACATGACAAATGCGATTATGTGGGTCAGCCAGCCTTTGGGGCCAGCTTAGGTCACGTTTTGGTCAAGGTCAGGTCAAGGTCAGGTCAAGGTCAGGTCAAGGTCAGGTCAAATAAGGTCAAATTTCAAAGTTGATATTTTTGCATAAAATGGGTATCGAATCGATGCAGCTCGTCACGAGTTCAATGGTGGTCTTTGTTTTGCCGTACGAGGTCTAGAATCGCTAAAAATTGAGTTCAAAAATTTGACGTCATCATTTTTGAACAGTTTTTTCGCTATAACTTGGCCAAAAAACGAGATATCGATCTGAAATTTGGTATATATATAGAAGAGCGCAGGGACTATCAAATATATTCCGGTTTTTACGAAATTCGGAAAAATGTTGGATTTTTTTTAGTATTTCTAAAAAAAAATCAATTTTTTGAATTTTTTTTTTGGTCAAAAACCCAAAATTTTGAAAATCCGAGATAGCAGTTTTGTAGCGCCGCTTTTTGTCTATTAGACCATATAAAGAACTTTGAAATTGCTTGATAACTGTAGATTTGGTGAGTGTTTCAAGATTGCATGTTTTTTGCTCATTTTTGCTCGAACATGACCTCAGATTGACCTCAATAACTCCTGACCTAAGGTGACCTAAGACTTGAAATTTGGTGTGAAGGTGTCAAATTGATGCCCGGAAAGGTACTAAAAATTTGGCGGCGCTGCGCGCCGCCGTTTTCTTGCTATTTAGGAAAAACCACAGGGGGGGGGGGGCCAAAATGGCCCCCCCCCAACGGGGCGAGGGTTAAGAATCCACGCTGACCCTGAATGGCCTGAAATGGCCTGGAAGTCCCAAGCCTAAGGGATCCCTTGCCGCTATGCCGTGTTTAATTTTTGGTTCCGTTAAACATTTTTTGTTCGCGTTTGCAGCGCTCCCTGTCACACGAAAAACGAGAAACTTTTTGTTCACACTCGAGTGAACAAAACACTTCCTCTCACTGGAGCAAAAATGAATTATTTGCGATTCACACTTCCGACATTCACTCTCAGTCCCCGCCGAATGCCCAACTTAGCTACAATCGGCGGCTGGGATAAACCCTAATGCATTTCACGTAAAACCTCTGCATGCATGCATGAATGGAGGTTTTAGCAGGGTGCTGCGATTAAATGGAGCGTTTTTCACCTTTTTGTGGGTAATGATCATGAGCGACGAGGCTGGGCAGGGGCCCTCTGTAGTGCGTCGGCAATCGCAGCCACTGTAATTTTACCGGTCGTTTTTGTCTATAAATTTCAAAATTTCGAATTTTCCTGTAAAAACAAAATGAAATGACATAGCTAGAAGGAAAACTTTGACACCATCGGATTCCTTGCGCCATTGCGCGTCGAATGATATGTAAAACGAGTGAGTAACGACTGGGGAAAGGCAAGATTTAACACAAAAGTTGATTTTGCCCCCCCCCCCAACCGAAAATCTCTGGCGACGCCTATGTGTTCAACCCTCCCCAGTAGGACTAGGGCGTGGAAATTCAGGGCCGTCAGCGAAGTGCGGGTTAACCTGCGGGGTAGTGGGGGGAGCTAGCGCAGCGCCCCCATTTTTTACGTGCCTTAGCTTAAAAGAAAAACGGGACACAACAGGCACGGCAAATTCTGCTAACATGTAAAGAATTGACTGAAGTTCAGATAGACGAAACTTCAAACAAATTTGTCAAAGAATGTTTTATGGATTGAGGCTTTAGTGACGTCATGGTTTCGAGATTTTCGACCAATAACGGCGTGTGTTAAAAATCATAAACTCACAGAATAGCCATAGACACATGCCGTTAAGGCCATTAGACTGTTTCAGGTGAAACCGTTCTCTCAGTCTTATATACCGCACGTTCTATGTTTTAGAAATGGAGCCCAGGCAGCTCCAAGAGAAGGTTATCCAGATGAAAGAACAGATGGCACTTCTGAAGGAGGAAATGACACATCGTAATCAAGAGGACATTGTCCGTTTGGATGGTGAACTGACCACTCTGAAGAAAAACTGCGACTCACTGAGTGAACAGGTGGTCGGACTGGAGGGAGAAGTGGTCACACTGAAGGGGGACAACGCCACACTGAAGGGAGAAGTGACCACACTGAAGGGAGACAACGCCACACTTAAGGGAGACAACGCCACACTGCGTCAGGAGGTGGTCCATCTACGTGAAGAGGTGGTCCGCCTGCGGCAGGCTGTCCTCGAGGAGCGCACCACTCGCCAGGTCGTCGTGGAGGAGCTGCGGCAGGAGGTCCGCCGGCGAGCGGCGCCATCCGACCGCTCCCAGAGGTGAGACTGAGAGGCAGCAGGAGTGGCACCAGGGGGTTAGTCGGTGGGATGACATTAGGGGGTTAAAAGTAGGAGTTAGTCGGCTTTGACTGCAAGTGATTTTAAACATCAGCTTGTAAGAGTGAAACCGGTTGTGTACGTGTAGACAGTTTGTAAGAGTCAACCCGGATATGTAGAGAGTTTGTTTTTAAAGGGAGATAATGAGCTTTCTTTTTTCTTAAATAAAAATTACTCGACATCTATGCTATTTCTACTGTAGTTTCTATAAAATATGAAAATTTCCTAGCACATTTTCGTATGTGAAAAAGGTTTTTATTTTTGCAAAAAAGAAGCAGTACTTGCAGTACTTGTAACACCCACCGAAATGCGTTGTCCTTCTCTATAAAAAAGTCGCAGTATATGGCGCTTTTGTTTCAAACAGCGACGCTTGGGTCTTTGTTTATGTTATCGTCTTGTCGTTGCTTGGTTGTAAGGATTCTAATTTGAATTAGAGTTAATTCGAATTAGAATTAATTAGATTCTAATTCGGGGGTACATAGTGCCTACTCTTCTTTGTTTCCAAGTATTATTTTGCGCCACAAATGAACGGCATGCGCCAGAAACGCAGCCAAATCTTGCGATTGCGATTACGAAATTCATTATTTTGGCGTCAGAGCCTGAAGCGAAAAATACAAGCATATTTATTTCAAAAAGACTTCAGGTTTGTCGAACGGTGTTATGAGAATTTTGATAACAGTATTGCATAAGTTTTTCAGTGATGCCGCAAAAGTGTTGTATTGTATCTATCTTCTTTTATTGTGCAGTCGGCGGGACCGATTCAAAATTGAGTCGTTGCTACTAAAATAGCAGCATATGGCGTCAGATGATGAACAGGAAAAATAGTTGCGTAAATTTAGACATAAACCACCCCCAAACCATGAATATCTTTTGAAGGCACTATAGACGACCATTAACTAACTAGATGTGATGAAGATCAAATGTAAGGAATACGCTCATTTTACAAAATTACATGCAAGTACCAAAAAGTGATGTAAGTACTTATTCAACGGTCATTTTCAGCGCTTCCCGCTAACGTGACTTCAAGTTGAGATATTTGCGGCAAGGTACCGATTTGAGCAAAATGGTTTTAATTTACATTATAACTTGTTGTGTTTTGTCAGAAAATGGTCCTAACTCAGATTTTGTGGAAAAAGGTCATTATCTCCCATTAAGAGTCAACCCGGTTGTGTAGACAGTTTGTATGCAAATATTGACCGGTTGTATGGACAGTTTGTCTACATATAAGAGCCGAACCGGTTGTGTAGACACTAGACAGTTTGTAAGAGACAACTCGGTTTTGTAGACAACTTGACTGTGAGTGACTGTGAGGCAGCAGGCTGCTGGGTGGGACAAGGATGGGGGGGAGGGGACACTAGATGGGCTTTCACAGATCGATGGTACGGCCCAGGGTCCTGTCTTGAAAGTGGAGACTTCTGGAAATTATTGTCTAATGACCGACCTAAGAGCTCTTATGACGTCACACTACGTCACACTGACGTCATTCCTTCCCAGTGACGGCGAGGGGGTGGCTTCTCCGAAGGGCGACACTTGTGACAAGTGTGACGTCATCAGTAGCTGTGACGTCATAACCCCAACTGCGAAGGGGGCGGGGCCGGCGGGCGGCGACGTGCGAGAGGCTGCACCGCAATTGGCTCCTGCCATTTATCTTCTGGACCACGAGTTGTTGAAGATGGTGCTGAGCAAGATGGACTGCTGGGAGATGTTCCGCGCCAGGCGGGGTAAGTGCTACAGCAACTGACATTGTATGTAGGACAGTTGAATGGAGTGTATGTAGATCATGCTTCATTATGATACGCAGTCCTTCGTGGAGTCATTCCTTAGAAACCGGAGTGCTCGGCAAGGGACAATCTATCACGCGAAGGGCTAGAACGGCGACAGGGGCTGGCACGGGATTCACACGTAGATGGATGACCGCTCGGAATGCTGTTTTTCATAGAATAGCTACTTTCTACAATTCAAGATGCAAACGCTGTCTGTACAAACATTGACGCTCCCGGCAAGGTGCTTGGTCAAACCCAATTCTTTTTGTTCCGTCGGTGCCGACAGTCTGCCGTCGGTGGCGGTCCGCCGTCGACGATATCGTCGGCGACTGTCGGCGGGAGCTAACCGATCAGAAAACCCGTGGTGGAGAGGTCCCGGCGCCGGCCACGAGCCTACAGCTCGTATTGAAGGTGCAGGACCAGCCGAAGCTGCCTGAACTGCAGGCGCCGACCGCTGAGACGGACACCGACCTCCGACTGGTCGGTGAGTCCTGTGTGAAACGCGCTGCACACGAACTGGTACGCTTTGTCCCGCTGTAACTGTCATTCCTTGTCCATATCAGTAATCACTTCTTCACTGACTGGTGTTGCTTTATTCCAGCGGCCACCTGCCACGCCCTGGAGAAGGCCAACCTGCGCGGCTTTAAGCTGCGGGTCTCTGCCCTGCGCCGGCTGGCGCGTGCCAACGCCTCCAGTCTGCGTGAGCTGACGCTGCCGGCCGGCATCAGCGACTGGCAGCTGGAGGCGCTGCTGGACCCGCTGAAGGCTCTGGAGCGGCTCGATGTGAGCCCACCCGTGGACAGCTCCGGCAAGTGGCTTCGGCTGCTGCCCAAGTCACTGAGGAGACTGGACATCACTGGTCAGTTGGACTGGGTGTTGGTAGAACGCGTGAGCTCGCAGTTGCCTCAGCCCTCAGCACTGACCTGCATCGTCAGGGCCTCGTTTCATAAAGCGAGTCTGTAACTTACGCCGGTTTTTGGTCTTGCATTGCAAGTGTATGTGAAGCGATAGATTTATTTCCCCTTCTCCCCTCTGTTCTGGCTTGCAAGATAAATAAATTCAACGACTCAAACTAACGTCATCGCTTCACATGCTTTGCAATACAAGGCCAAAAACCGCCGTAAGTTACGGATTCGCTTTATGAAACGTGGCTCAGATCTCGAGAGAGGCTTAAAAAGGAAGACAATGGGCCCTCCTGTAACTGTTGTATGTTTTGTTGGAGAGTTGATTGAAGAAATAAAATTGTTAAGATGCAAATGGTACCTTACCTGCAAAAATACCTTTACTCTTTTTTGCAACTACTTTTTTGCTTGCTCATGAGTAATGAGTATACCTACTAAGTACTAACGGACCGAAGTCCAATCAGTGTTGAAATCTGAGATTTGAGAACGAATTAAATTCACAATGCGCATATCATGAATTACAAATGCAGGCTAACATCTATTGCCTGGACATATTGTACTCAAAATCAAACGATAAATTATCTAAAGATCAAAAATGCGATGACAACAAATGACTAGTATGCATATGGCAATGACAGAAAAAGACTATGGGAGACGGTGATTCTCATGCCACCCATACGAGTGTTATTTACTGACTAGCTGACCCATAGTGTCAGGCTATGGGTCATAGGCTATGGGCTATGGGTATGGGTATACCTTCCCCTGTACACAGTTGACAGTGTTGATGGGCGATTATATCCCTCTCCACAGGGTCGGGAATGACGCGGGCACCTCTGACTTTCGTAAGATGTCCGTCGGAGGGACTGCTGTTCGGTGTACAGCTAGCAACGGACACACTCCTGGACCAGCTGGCTGTCCTGGCGACCCACTCAGTCACCAAGCTGTTCATTAATGGTGAGCAACACCAGCACGAGTAGAGCATCGGTGCCAAGACATCGTGACCAGACCAATGGCCATGACAAATGTAGGGAACACGTGGCTCTTATGTTCCGCTTACTACTGCTCTTTATCAAGTTGACAAAACGTAGCGCTTATCGTTAAACACATATCGTACCGATCATGCCAATGAGTATAGTATATGCATTTGGCTATTATGTATGGGTATAGTATATGCTTATGCATCTTATTCTCAATAACGACGGACGCTCGAGGCTGCTATGCTATTATGGACTGGTTGGAAGGATGGCCCATATAAAGCAGTTGGATCTTACTGCTGCGCTATTCCAATATTCCTTTATTGCTCTCGCTTGTCCGTTTCCCAAAAAGGTGTCGTACTGGTTAGTACTAACTACTAAGCATGATATCTTGCTGTGAATATTATTTGTCTTGAGTTGCAGCCATTCCAGTCGGTATGTGTGTCTGTTTTTATGTTTTGCAGACTCACCGTCCGTGACACCGGAAGCGACGGGACGCCTCCTGGCTGCCCTCATCAGCTTGAAGGACGTGACTCTTCACGGAGCGGGCGGCATTTCCGAAACTGTGCTGTCCGCCCTTCACGGCTGTTCCCAGCTGGATACGGTGCAGCTCAGTGACACCCGGCCCCTCGCGGACATCCCTGCCCTGGCCCAGTCAGAGGTGGCAGCGGTCAGCAGGTCAGTCGGCCGGACGGCGACGGCGGGTATTAGGTGTATCTGGATAGACCGCAATAACCTCAGCGATAACCTTATCCGTTGGAGGTATACATACATAGGAGTACGGGCACATGGACGTTGAAAATGAAAACGATCACGTCACAGAAGAATATGCATCCACTGACAGATAATATGCTGGAGATTAATAAATGCATGGATGCAAGCAGACAGACGGACAGACGGACGGGCAGAGTTGTTAGCTAGACTGCATCGTTCTTCATCCTAATGCTACGTAATAACAATAGCAATAGGTATCTAAAACAACTTCGATTCCAAGTATGTATTACTGTCATTCCAGAGGTGTGAACTCATTTAACCCGCGCCCTGCTGGGGGGGGGGGGGTGTTTGAACACCCCCCTTGTGGTTTTTCGCGAATATCTCAAAAACGGCGGCGCGGAGCGCCGCCGTTTTTGGTACACCTTATCATGCATCAATTCTACACATGTTGTAAAAATTTCAGACCAAGGTCATTCAAGGTCAGGTCACCAGGTCACTTGAAGTGACCTCACCTCATAAAAAGTTTCAATGTCTGTCATAGCTACACCGAGTGACCGATTGCTTTGAAACTTTCAGCGATTGGTAAGAGCAATGACATATACAAAATGTATATCTCAGAATTTTGATATCGATGACCTAAGGTCAGGTCAATTTTGCGACCTCCCCATTATAAGTCAATGGGAGAAAATTGAAATGCGCCTCTTTTGGACGGAAGACATTATAAACACTCCCAAACACCGAATTACAAGTGGTTTAGACACACTGAACATGAAAATGGTGTCCGTGACCCTTGTTTATGCCCTGAGGTCATCTTAGGTCACGAATGGTATCTAACAGTTTTTCGCAAATAACTTTTGATAGAGGCATGCTAGAGCGATGAAAATGCCTTAGATGTGTTCAGCTCGACGATACGGATCGACTGATATGCAACATGACCCTTTCCGGTCAGGTCATGACCTTGACCTGAGGTCAAATTTTCAAGTTGACCTTTCAAGGTCAAGGTATAGTTCATTCGATGCGTCTTGACGAGAGGAACACGATGCCGGTAAAAGTAAGTTTGTACAGGGCTTGGGTCAAAAGTTATTGCAGAAAAACTGTTTCCGAAAAAATCGGCTATTTTTGCAGTTTTTGCCCCCTGGAGGCAAAACCGTTGACGTTAGGTCAAATCTGAGAGAATTACCCAGAAAGGGCGTTAATAGGGCTATTGAATGCGCTTTTCCGCGGCGCTGTAGCTCTATTGGTTCCCGAGTTACGCGTTGGCTTTTTGGAAATTTTCGACATTCGACCTGGAAATCGGCGAAATTTTGTCTTCAATGACCTCTGGTGACCTGACCTTTGACCTGACCAAAAAATTGACCGAAGTAATTTCGTCATTATTTTTGACGCTCTTTCGAACGCCGCCTTCCGCGTATCGCTACGTGGCCCAGGAGCCGAGTTACAAGGGGGGGGGGGTGTTCAAACACCCCCCCCCCAGCAGGGCGTGGAAATCCAGGACCCCCAGCCGGGCGCGGGTTAAGTCAGGCCATAAAAAGATATTGACGGCCGTTTTACGCAATTTTACCAAAACTACTCGTCGGAGAGACGAACGAAGTATTTGCGCTGTTGCTCCGTGTGCAACGTTTCATCCACAATGGGAGAAGGCGACACAAAAGATCGTGTCCGTAGTCAGACCGTAGTCACTTACAGTGGTTATTGTAGACTTGTTGGAACAATATTTCCCACTCCCTTATTTAGTTCAATGACGCAAGTATAGAGTAGTAAACACGCATATGGACAGTGCACAACGTACACATACATAACAATTCAGTACAAGACCAAAACAATAAAAATAATACCAACGGGAATGTGAAGGGTGAATAAGCATAGGACAAGACATGGGCTGAGCTAGTTTCTATAACGTTTGCCATTTCAAGTGCATGATAGACCGGAAGTCAACTCCACTGGAATTGAAGACACAACATATCAGTACGGCCTATAGACAGTCTCATTGGCCTGAGAACTGCAATATAATATTTATTTATGCCTATGTAGCGCGGGAGGCTGATAGAAAATGGGAAAAGTGAAAAAGTGAAATTTAAGTGTGAAATTCTAGTTAGAAATGAAGAAAACCGCCACCTTTCGTCAATACTCCCTCGATATACGGTCAAAGAAGAAAATGAGAAGATATAATAGAGGAAAGATAGAAAGTGATAAAAGTCCTCCCTTGCAGACAATATTGCATCGGGTGATAGTCGATGCTTTATGTTATTTGAGGCTGGTCATTCTGGTATATTGAATCGGCTTTGTGAGGTTGAATGATATTTTAATGCTTAAATTCCTGATGCCCTCAAGTGTCATTTCATATAATCGTTCCGGCTGAGTTCGTCACAACTCCTACTGGACCTTATCCTAGGATTCACCCATCATCTCTCACCCTTTCACTCCTGATACCAATACTTGCATTCTCCCCGTACTTTAGCTGTGACGCCCCCAAAATACCCTCCAGTAGTGCCGGTGACCAAGTAAAAGATTGACCCCCAGGCTGGATAAATGTCCATAAACTGCATTATACATTCACGCTAACAGGGTCTTAAGTGTCGTCTTCTGTCTGCTATCCGCCATCTAACAAAGAAGCTAAATAAAAACTCATCGGAGGCTACCATGCTGTCCCATCCCGGGCCTGCCTCAATTTAGGGCCCGTCGGCCTGCCGAGTTACCACTAACACAACATACACTGCACCACGTCACTCGACGTCACCACATCTCGGCCTAACTTTTACGGGGGAGCCCGTCGACTCCGAGGACTTATCGATGCCTATCCCACCGACTAGGACTTATCAGGCCTCACTAACTTTTCAGGGGCTCTCATTCCACCACCACCCACGAATACCCGGCACCACTCCATGGGTTGTCATTAACTTCCTACAAGAACGTAAAACTCTCGATCTATGGACTCCTCAAATACCTTGACTACCACAATAATTCAAACTACCTGAACTCAAAACCTCGGAACTCGAACGTCTCTACTTTTCCTTGCACATTTCCCCATTACTTTCGATACCTCGTCTACTAACCTTTACACTGCTACTCCAACTTATCCCACCGATACTCTACCGACGTTACTACCTCACTACATGACGCTACCGGCCCCTCTCTCTGCCGAAATAAGACGTGCAGACATTGTTGACACAGCCCTGACAATACAGAACAGACCTCTCCCTGTACGCATTCAACTGTACAAAAGCCATGTTGGTAGAAATATCGACATAGAAGCCGGGCACACAAGCCGTCTAGCCTCGAGAAAAAAATTGCCCGTACGATAATAGAAAAAAAATGGAGGCTTCCCGCCTAAACCTACTCTCGGCTCCCTTACATTTCCCGAGGAATTCCTACCCATCGCGTCAATAACACCTCGCCTCGGACTACCTGCCCTATTCCTACTTCGCACTCGTATCCCTTTCCTTACGTCCCACTGTATAATCGTAATAACGTGAAGCAACGGTTTAACTGAATAATCCTTTCCTGCAAGTCTAACATCCTACTTTAACCCGCGCCCGGCTGGGGGTCCTGGATTTCCACGCCCTGCTGGGGGGGGGGGGGGTGTTTGAACACCCCCCTTCTAACTCGGCTCCTGGGCCACGTAGCGATACGCGGAAGGCGGCGTTCGAAAGAGCGTCAAAAATAATGACGAAATCACTTCGGTCAATTTTTTGGTCAGGTCAAAGGTCAGGTCACCAGAGGTCATTGAAGGCAAAATTTCGCCGATTTCCAGGTCGAATGTCGAAAATTTCCAAGAAGCCAACGCATAACTCGGGAACCAAAAGAGCTACAGCGCCGCGGAAAAGCGCATTCGATAGCCCTATTAACGCCCTTTCTGATTAAGTCTCTCCGATTTGACCTAACGTCAACGGTTTTGCCTGCAGGGGGCAAAAACTGCAAAAATAGCCGATTTTTTCGGAAACAGTTTTTCTGCAATAACTTTTGACCCAAGCCTTGTACGAGCTTACTTTTACCGGCATCGTGTTCCTCTTGTCAAGACGCATCGAATGAACTATAACTTGACCTTGAAAGGTCAACTTGAAAATTTGACCTCAGGTCAAGGTCATGACCTGACCGGAAAGGGTCATGTTGCATATCAGTCGATCCGTATCGTCGAGCTGAACACATCTAAGGTGTTTTCATCGCTCTAGCCCGGCAGTTGCTGGGGTATTTCGCCACCCACCGTTTGCTGGGGGGGGGGGGGGCGTTAAACGCCCCCAGCCGATAACTCGAGAACCAATAGGCGCAGCGAAACGCACGGGGCGGCAAACGAAAGAACGCGACGAGACGCTTCAGATGAGTACTTTTAAGTTGAATTTCGAGGTCACAGGTCAGGTCAAGGTCAGGTCAAACACCTGAAATCGGGCTTTCAGTAGCATGGACTTCAGGACTTCGCAATGGGCGCCTCTCGTCATAAACTCTGCCAAAACGGTGCACAATCCATCATATAAGGCCTACAAGAGTGTCAGCTCCATGCAGGGGTCAGTCAAGTATAGGTCAGGGTCAAGGTCAGGTCAACCGGGCAGGCACATATCCCCGAAAATAAAAACTGATATACGCAGCCTGTGACACATGTTTTATGGGTAATTTGGGGCGTAGAACACGATGGTGACATTCATTTTATCATATGTGTACGTGTTTGGCTAAAAAAGTTTAATTTAAGAAATTAATGTATCATGGTCGTGAAGTAGTCACGAGAAATTGCCAAGATTCAGTGCAAGATTTTGGAAAATGCGGATCCATAATCAATAATCGAAGATAGCCATTTGATTATACATGGTATTGGCAGTCTAATGGCGTTTGCGGCATTTCTATATGTCTATTCTGTGATTTTATATGATTTTTTGAACATATGTCGTTTTTGGTCGAAAACTCAGAAATCATGACGTCACTTGAAGCTCGATATCTCAAAATTTTTCCGACCGATTTTTTTGAAACTTTGTCACAATAAACTTCAATCAATTCCCTACAGGTACCCAAAATTTGGCGCGCCTGCGGCGCGCCGTTTTTATGCTATGGCCCGGCGAAAAAAGTGGGGGCGTTTAACGCCCCCCCCCAGCAACTCGCGGGCTAGCATGCCTCTATCAAAAGTTATTTGCGAAAAACTGTTAGATACCATTCGTGACCTGAGATGACCTCAGGGCATAAACAGGGGTCACGGACACCATTTTCATGTTCAGTGTGTCTAAACCACTTGTAATTTAGTGTTTGGGAGTGTTTATAATGTCTTTCGTCCAAAAGAGACGCATTTCAATTTTCTCCCATTGACTTATAATGGGGAGGTCGCAAAATTGACCTGACCTTAGGTCATCGATATCAAAATTCTGAGATATACATTTTGTACATGCTATTGCTTTTAGCAAACGCTGAAAGTTTCAAAGCGATCGGTCACTCGGTGTTGCTATGGCAGACATTGAAACTTTTTATGAGGTGAGGTCACTTCAAGTGACCTGGTGACCTGACCTTGAATGACCTTGGTCTGAAATTTTCACAACATGTGTAGAATTGATGCATGGTAAGGTGTACAAAAAATGGCGGCGCTCCGCGCCCCCGTTTTTGAGATATTCGCGAAAAACCACAAGGGGGGGGGGGGTGTTCAAACACCCCCCCCAGCAGGGCGCGGGTTAACCCTGCTCAAATCAACACCTGGCGCCTCTTAACCCGTTTCCCGGAAATTACTTCGTAAAATTATATCCTCTTCTCTCACCCTAAACAACTAACTTTCTTAACTTACAAAATACAGCGTGGTCACAGCTAGCACTCACAAGTTTAGCTGCTCGTTATCATTCCTATCTTGATCTTACTCAACCCATACTTTCCTTATTCAACAGAAATCAACGACTATTAATGGGATGACTGATGGATAATATATTTAGTACCGGGGGTCTAGATTGGGGCTTTCCTTCGGACAGGTACGGCGAGAACTGATCACCAGTAACTCGTCGGGGCTTAGGATGAGCGTTTGGACGGGGTACGACAAGAACTGATCACCAGTAACTCGTCGGGGCTTAGGATGAGCGTTTGGACGGGGTACGACAAGAACTGATCACCAGTAACTCGTCGGGGCTTAGGATGAGCGTTTGGACGGGGTACGACAAGAACTGATCACCAGTAACTCGTCGGGGCTTAGGATGAGCGTTTGGACGGGGTTACGACAAGAACTGATCACCAGTAACTCGTCGGGGCTTTAGGATGAGCGTATGGACGGGGTACGACAAGAACTGATCACCAGTAACTCGTCGGGCCGTAGGATGAGCGAATGGACGGGTACGACAAGAACTGATCACCAGTAACTCGTCGGGGCGTAGGATGAGCGAATGGACGGGTTACGACAAGAACTGATCACCAGTAACTCGTCGGGGCTTAGGATGGGCGTATGAAAGGAACGCAGGGCATATTTTAGTCGTTGATCTCCTAAACAAACGAACGGATGTATATCCTAATATCTTTAATCCTACTTCCCGAATCCTATCCTGATATCTATGTACTTGGACAACCTTCGGAGAATTTACAGAAAACCTTCTTTCGGAACACCGTAGCATTACAATGAAAGAAAATCACTCACCTTTCTGGAACTTCTCCGGGCCAGCTCCTCAGCCTCCGACCAGTGCACAGTGGGCGATCCGCCCGGTGTAGCCTCGCGAAACCTATCGGCATTCATAACATCTATGTTTTTGAAGCTAGAACCACAATATTTAGGAGCAACCTTCTTGAATATCCAATGATCATATGTTTTAAGTAAGGACTATCTCTTATAGGATTTGTGCTCTGTGGCGAGCTTGCAATTTGCCTAATTGCTGCTCGAATAACGCATGAATACTTTTGAGGGTAGGTCGAAATTTATGACGATATGAGCTGCGTAGGACATTGAAATGGTGTGTACCTCCATAGAAAATTGCTTCCAAACCAATTTTTTATTCAAACGATTATGCCCTACCAATTTATACACATCATGACACAGCGTAAATCTCGCCCGGCAAGGCCCCATTTCATAACGTGACCCAAGCAGTGGGTTTGGTTTTGGTAAATAACTTCGCAAAACATGGCCGCAGAACCACGATTTTGACATCGTCGTGTTCGCCTTGCTCAGGCGCGTCGAATGGTATACTTTTGTTCAGGTGAGGCCACCGTAAGGTCAACCTGACCTTGACCTCGAGCCAAGATCAGATCAGAGGTCTTCAAATCACGAAGTTGGTCGAAGGAGGTCATATCGCATATCATTCTATTTGGCAGGTCTTCCGGAGTCCATTGGTGACCTTGTCGACTCTCTAGCTCAAGTTGATCGGGAGTTATTGACGAAAAACTCGTATGACCCTAGTGACGTCATAAATGACGTCATGCAAGGTCAACAATGCAAAAATGCAGCATCAGATCTTGCAAGGAGTGCATGAAGTAACGATTCCATGTACTTGAGACAATTGAATATCATTCCTGGCGCCAAAATAACAGTTTTCATATTTCCCCATTGACTTATAGGTGAGGTCACGTGACCTACCTGACTTTATGTGACATTTAGGAAAAATCTGAGATATACAAGTTGTAACACCTCTGAAGGACAATAAGTCCTGCAAGTCTCACCTCCTGTGAAAGTTACTTTGGCATTGAGAGCGTCGCAGGGTTGCGACATCTGAGGATCGTGCAGAGGCTCATTTATGACGTCATAGGTCAGTGACCTGACCTGACTTGAAAGTGCGGTTGGTGTCACAAGATGCAGCGTGCATCAAAGGTCAGGTATGCCAGGTTGCAGCTCTCTATTGCCTGGATGTTTTGAGCTATCGCGAAAACACCCTTTGGAGCATTTACCACTTGTGCTCAAGTGCACCAAGCCACGGCCAACCCTTAGAAAAAAAAAGTGTCTGGATGCCAGGGCTGCAAGTGGCTGCAAATTTTTACTGGCTCCCCTAATAGATAGTGTCTTAGTGCATGCGATACAGCATTATTTTCAGTTCATCCTCGTAAAACTTTTTTGCTGGGCTTGGTCAATTCAGTGAACGTAATGTTCAGTGGTAGAAAAAATATAAAAAGTTAACCTAATTATAAGACATTTTGAACTGATTTTGTCCACTTGCTTTCTATGGCGGAATCGTCTAAACATCTAAATTTCACTTTCCATGCAAAATGGATGCTCAACACCTAGCAATTTCATCGTTCCGCAAAATATTCAAAGAGCGTAAACATCGGCTGTAATTATCCCCCTTATGAAGTGTTACGGAACGCTGTCTTTAACGATACTTTTGTCCACGAAAAAATGTCTCCTGAGCCATGCAAATGCACTAATCGTAATCTTTGATGAATTTTCTGTCGACTAGTATGCGTTGTTTTCCAATTTTCGGAAAAAAGTGTCTTTGAGGTTTCGCGAGGCTAGACCGGCCCGATCGCCTACCGTGCAGTGCGCGGATGAGTCAGTGTTTGCAGCTACCGTCTTTCTCTGCTGCCGCCCATAATTGTCCCCTGTCCCGATCGTCGCGATTTACCCTCGTGTTCTCCCTCTCTTTCCGTTCCTTCATTTCGTACTGATAATTTCCTACCCTTTCCCGAAATTTCCCTCAAGACTCTTTATGAAAATAACAGATTGATATATTTGTGAAGCGAAGCAAAGCGAGCAAGCGTTAACAATAAAACAGTAAAGAAATGGTACGTTTCTCCGCCAACGACGATAAATCAATAGTGAACATTTTCCTTTACAACTGATATCATACTCTGGTTTGGATAATCGTTACCTAACATTTAATCATTCGAAGATTTCCTAACCAACAAAGCTAAACAGATCTTATCATATTACCCGTTCCGGAAACTAAGCCAGTTTCAATCATTGGAAATAAAATATTACGCTGTATGTGCCAGTTTTCCTCGCCAACCCACGAAGGTACTGATTCCTAACGGAAAGTTCTGCCTTTCCCGTAGCTTCTATCATGGAGTAAATCGTTTTCCAAGTTACAACGCGTTTTCCGAATAATAATCAATCAGGTAAAATCTATACACAATATTCCTAAATAAGCATTGGTAACCTGCGTCCAGCCTGTACGGTATTGAAATTTAACTGTATTCGTTACGTTGTTAATTCATAATATAAATTTCTTAAACCCAGTTTAATTTACCCCACCCAGCCGCCAGGATAATTTCAGGGAACTTACATGGTGGGATCGGGCGTGTGTCACTCGGCCGGAGTCCCCCAGGGATCTGTCTGTCAGCCTCCGGCGGCGAGCGCTTCTCTGCCGCTCTGATGCGTCATTGCCAACTCTCTCTGATTGGTCCACTTTCCAGGGTACCATCCGGGATGCAATTTATGTCTTGAAATTTTACTGGTTTCTTGTAGTTTTCTTGTATATTAGCTACGATTTGACGTCCAGCGTTTGATGTAACCTTTTACTTGAGTGTTTTCAACGTCCCCTTCCATTGCTGATGGATTTTGCGACTTCGGTCCTGCGCTGTCCCCTGGTGACCATTTGGGGCTCTTCGGGGAGGGGTTGGTGACGTACCCTCGCGGCTCCGCCCCTGGGTCGTTGGAGACAGTCACTCGGCTCGGATAAAGCTGCTGAATCTGCGGCGACGGCGGCCGGCCGTTGCTGACTCAGTTGTGGATGAGTCGCAGTGAGGGCAGGCATGTGGCGATGACAGCGGACTGTGGTCATTGCGCCACAGCAGCTCATTCGGGGCTGTGATGTGCCTCTGTCGCTCATCGTGCGGGGTCGTTGTAGACATTCACCTGTTCTGGATCAGAATGCTGACGCTGCGGCGGCGGCGGCCGACCGGCTCTCTGTCCCGACGGCGCTGACACTGGTGGGGATGAGGTGTTGGGATGGAAGGCTTGTGACCAGTGTGCCACGGTATGATGAGTCGATGACTGCTGCTGCTGAGTATGGGGAGGGGAGTATGGCGGGCGGCTGGGTCCCGATCTGAAAATGTTAAAACGTCCCAAGATGTAGCCTTGCTACACCTACATGTCTGAGATGGTCAGAGTTTAACCTACAGAGATGGCATGGAATAGCATATGGCTCACAGTATCGTGTGAAGCATCCATAGCGCTCCACTGTATCATACTGGGAACTTGAGATAGCCGGAGGCACATTTTATATTATGAACGACATTGACAATGCACTATGCAGTGTCTCCGTGTTTAATCGCTCACTTGTGCCACTTCGTGACTGTGTCCCTTATACTGACCTGTTCTGTTTTGCTCTGATCTTGTTGCAGGATGGCAGTGACCTGCAGGAAACTGTATAGACTGTACATCAAATCCTCAACTGAAAACTGCCAGGCCGTCCTGACTGCCCTGCACGAGACAGACCTGGGATGTGACAGTGACCAGTCCCGCATCATTTATCTTCGGGTCCCCGGTAAGTGACGGCGTCTCTGACCACCCACACCAGCCGACACGGCGCCACCGGCCTCTCGGACACGCACACTGACGCACGTGACGTCACTAGTACTGACGTCACGCTTGGTGACGTGTATCTCCGTTAGTGACATCACAGTATCAGTATCAGCCCTCATAACGTCATTAGTCGGTGATACACACATTGTCATTGTGTTCGTTTATGTATCTGTAGGTGACGTCATCAGTTTGAGTTGCCCCATGTAACATCACTAGCAATCAGTGTGTAATCTGACGTGTTCCGTTTCCAGAGTCTGCATACGACAAGCTTACTGAGCCTCCCAATGGCAGCAAAATCTACTTGGGTTCCTACACGTAGACGACTAGCTTCCCGGTGCCTCGTCCGCTCCGGTGCCGGGCGGCAGTGTCGGAACTCGACAACAGGTGGCAGCACCGTGTCTTGTCGGCAGCGCTGTACGGGGCACAATGCACATCTAGACATTCATATCCAGAAGTACTTCGAGCCGCCCTGTACCATCGGGCCAGTTCCGCGGGTACTTTACCGCCGTGCCAGGCTGGTTTGGGTTAAGTGGCCACCTAAATGCTTGATCATTTGAGCACAGATTGCTACGTTTGTTGACACTGCTTTGATAGACAGTGGGTATGTTCACTGTTCAGCATCCGAGATTTATCACGCTCCGGGCCACTGTCCAGCCGTCGGTAAACTGTTGTCATCGTGCCGGAGGTACCGCCGTGGTGACGTCACGTGTGTTGTGACGTCACGCTGGCTCACGCCGCTGTGCTGTTGTGTTGTAGTTTCAGTTTAGACCAGAGAGAGGTTGGAGCTAGCTGTGAGGGTGTCCGGTCCAGGCGATATCGGACCTCGCCCGTCACTGTCGGACCGTCGGTGGTCCGGTCGGCTGTGGTTCGTTTGGACCGGATATGTCCGGTTCGGTGTCGCTCATGGGATATCACGGGCTGATGGCGATTGAAATACACAGTGGTTGAGACGTTCAATACACCAATGTTACTGGATTCCCAAGCGCCACTATGTAGTGCTGTCATTTCGTAACGGTAACTAGTCAAAGGGATTGTAAGGCTGCTGACCATTATGCAATGCTTTGAACATATCATTCCATAATGTCATACGAAGTTGTGATAAAAAGAAGTCACTTTCTTGAAGCGACGTGGAGCTCTAATGTCGGATCCTTCATAAAAAGTGTGTGCAGCGTCAGGCTGCCTAATATAATTGTTCCGTAAAAATTAAGCCAAACCCAAAGAGTTACCTACCAGTAAAAAAAAGAAAAATCAGGTCATTCCCAGGAAATGCATCCCTCAGGGGGCGGGGGAATCATACTTTTTACCCGCACCGCCGGCCCAGCACTTCAGTTGACTGAGCCGTAAGGCTGTACTGATTATCACACATGAAGTGTGTCTATGGTGATCAATGTGTCACCCAGCCCGTGTGCTGCGGCACAGCCTACCACTGCAGGCAGCTGACTGACCGCTGAGAAACGGTGCATCGTTCTGCCGTCAACTGTAGACTGTACAGTGTGTATTAGTTATATTACAGCTGTATGGACACAGCACGGGTACGGATCCCGGGACACCATACCATCGACTGGTGGATACAGGACACGGTCTAGTATCAAGCGGTGCGATATCGCCGGTGGTCGTTATTTCTTTTAGAAGGCTGGATACCGCCAGTGGACACTATTTCTTTTAGAAGGCTGGATGTCGCCAGTGGCCACTATTATTTTACTCAAGACTGGATATCGCCAGTGGCCATTATCACTTTTAGAAGGCTGGATGTCGCCAGTGGCCATATCACATACATAGAGGGGTCCAATAGGGCCTTTCGGTTGGTTTACTAACCTCTAAAACGTGGTGAATATTGACGTAACGTTTATCACTCAGTTCTAATCAATACCCTTACCTGAAAACGTTCGTGGTCCGATCATTGACCTTGGAAGTTTTGCATTGTTTAACCCGCGCCGGGCCGGGGGGGGGGTGTTTGAAACCCCCCTGCGGTTCTTCGCAGATATATCAAAAACGGCGGCTCGGAGCGCCGCCGTTTTTGGCATACCTGTTCATGCATCTTTTCCGCACATCTTGTGAAAAAAATTCAGACCCAGGGCTCTCAACGTCAGGTCACCAGGTCAGGTCAGGTCAAGTGACCTCACCTCAGGAAAAGTTTCAATCCTCGTCATAGCTACAGCGACTGAAGGATCGCCTTGAAACTTTCAGCGATTGATAAGAGTAACAGTGTGTACAAAATGTTTAGGTATCTCGGAATTTCGATATCGGTGACCTAAGGTCAGGTCAATTTTGCGACCTCTCCATCATACTCTGTAACAAATATTCAGTACACTATGGCATGAAAATCAATCAAGCGAAAACGTTCATGGCACCAAAATAGCTTTGCCTGAGGACATCCGGCCAGTTCAGATTAAATTTGGACAGTCGATCATTTCTGAAAGCCGCACAGTTAAAAATCTCGGCCTCACTATGGACCGACATCTGACGTTCGGGGATGATGTTAGCCAGCTGGTTGGCAAATGTACCTACCGGTCTTTTGAGTTCGCTGTCCCATTCCAAGCATGTCACACGTGCCTGGACCGTTGCTTACATTGTGAACGCGCTTGTGGCTAGCTCTATTCGCTACTGCATCTCCATCTACGGGTCCTGTGGTAAAACAGAAAAAACCACAATCAGAAACTGTTCAATTTCTGAGCTCGTGTTGTGAGCGGCCGGCACAAATTTGATCACATTTCTGACGTGTTTCATCAACTCGGGTGGTTACACGCTGAGCTGCGTGTGAGCTACCATAGCACGCGCACCGACGGGGGGGGCGGATATCCGCCCCCTGAGGTTTTTCGCGGATAGCGGGAAAACCGCGGCGTGTAGCGCCGCGAAATTTGGTATGACTATTCCCTTATCAATTTTACACATGGTGTGCAAGTTTGAACCTCCTACCTTTCAAGGTCAGGTCACCAGGTCACTTTGAATGACCCAACCTCAAGTCACTTTTTTGCAACTTTGTCACCGTGCCAGAGCTACAGTAGATGTCGGAGGCCTTTGAAAGTCGCAGGATGTTATTAGGTCATTAGTAGCTACAATTTGTATATCTCGGAATTTTGATATCGGTGACCTAAGGTCAGGTCAATTTCGCGACCTCCCCATTATAAGTCAATGGGGGAAAAATCAACTCCCTGTTTTTACCACTAAAACGGGTCGGAATGGCCCCATATACCATACATGACTTCATATACGATCAACCTTCACTACCTTGAGGTCTGTTTTGCTGTTGGACAGCTGTGAGGTCATGTGACGTCATCAAAGGTCACCAAAGGTTTTTGGCCAATAACTCCGTACAGGAACAAGATACAGACGCGTGGATGGTCTCATTGTGTTCAGCTCGTCAAGACGCATCGAATGATATACATGATGACCTCGAGGTCACGTGACCTGAGGTCAACCTTTGACCTTGACCTTTCGAGGTCAACATATATATCATTCGATGCGGATTGACGAGAGGATCACGATGATGCCCTTAGTTTGTTCCTATCTTGACTAATTCGAAAGTTATTCGAGAAAAACTCTCTCCATATTTAGCGCCGCCATTTTGACTTTTTCGACCCCTGTGACGTCATCTTTGACCTGACCTGAAAATGACCTTAGTAAAAATTGTAGATCTTGACCGTGCGTATCCGATGCCGTTTACCGCTTGTCGCTATCTTGCTTCGTTCTCGAGATCTCAGGGGGGGGGGGCGGTCATCCGCCCCCCCCCGTCGGTACTAAGTTAGCGCAGACCCCCGTCGGTGCGCGGGTTAATGGCGTAAATAAAGGGGTAAATAACAGCAGCTTAGTGGAACTGTTATAGCGTTCTAGTTGAATCAGCATTGACAGCATTTCTTACACCTGCATTAACACTGACACTGCATCAATGTGTTTACAATCATGTCACCAAAAACGAATAAATCGGACACTTTTATGAACAGCCAACACCAAACCCCAAACTTCTCCATCCGCTACATCTCACAGGTCACAACACCCTCCCACCTCCACCATATGTTTCAGCAGCACAATTATCGGTGTGATTTTCACTTTACAAACCATGGACACAACAAAACACTGTGACAAAAAGACACCGTCGAGTGTCACCGCAGCGTTTACTTTCCATAACAGCTGGTCAGCTATTCAGATGTTTCTTGTCTTATTTTCAAGGACGCATCAAGGCGAGGGGAGGCGGGGGACCTCCGCTTGGATTTCTCCTTTGCCTGCGAGGGCAATAACCGATAAGGTGAGTTGTATTTAATTCTGAAATACGGCCTATACGAACTGACAGACATGTGCGTGCATGGATCAGAGTGATAGATCTATGATCTCATTGGATCTCCAAGCAAACTGCATGTTAGGAACTGCATGTATGCTGCAATACTGCAGGCTGCAAGCTGTTTTCTTCTTGTTCTTCAGTCACTTTTCTTCAGTCACTTTTCTAATAATAATTTCCGATATATGTGAAATATATATTGATTTGACCAAGAGAACCATTTTATCTGTGCAACGATTTATCACAAACATAATTACGTTCTTTACTTCTTCGCTGAATTGTCAGCTGGATTCTTCTATAACCATGACACAAAGCAACGTCCATTTGGTGAAGGATTTTTTTTACAGCTCAATAAAGGATCCCTTCCCGTCAGGTGAAGGATTTCTCACAGTATGACGGGAAATGCCTTCCGACCTGCAGGTCTGGTAACTGTCTTGGAACCGTTCTCAGTACACAAACTGTACTGGCCTGGGAGAGTGGCGGTCATTTTAGAACGCTCGTTGACCCCAAACTCACACGGCAGCACTTATAAGTTCAGTTTGTGAGCTCAGCAAATAACCAGAATGGTGGCTCCAAGTGCACGTGCACTTCGCGATTTGGGACCGACACAAGGCCATATATAGGGAGGGACCAGCAATAGGAAAGGCGGTGAGCCGGTTGGTTTGTCTTTGAGAGGTAACGTGTGTCTATTGGCGGTGATTCGATTGATCTGCTTGTGTGGTCGTCTGTCGTTTTGTTACCTCGTCTTATCTGCATATATTGGTTATTGTCTTATCTATCCATTATGCCAGTTTGATTGTTTCCTTATTTCCTGTTTTATATAATACTGAACGAGGCCGGTGTAAATAAATTTTCGAGACCGAGGTCCTTACTGGATTTTTGAACGAGGCTGAAGGCCGAGTTCAAAAATCAGCAAGGACTGAGGTCATGACAATTTATCACCGGCCGAGCTTGGTATGTATTTTACTGTATGCCAACGATAAATTTATTTTCTGGACCGAAGCTCTTAGCCGGCTTAGGAACGAGACCATCCCAAAATGTTGGCTTAAGTGCATTCTGGTAATGCATTTTTGACCGTGGTCAATTTTTGGTCAATTTGCTTACACCAGTTATTACCACACCCCTCTGGCTAATGTATTTGAATAGGCCAGGCATACAGTAAATTTTTTTTCTTCCCTCACACTTTTGTAAGGAAATCGTCTTTCATTTTATTTATAATTCCAATCATCCTTTCTCAATCCATATGTCACCCTCCAATTATTTCCTTTCCACCCAAATCTGCCTTCTCTCTCTCCCCTCTCTCTCTCTCTCTCTCTCTCTCTCTCTCTTTCTCTCTCTCTATCCCCCCTCTCTCTCCCTACCTCTCTCTCTCTGTATCTCTCTCTCTCTCTCTCTGTCTCTCTCTCTCTCTCTCTCTCTGTCTCTCTCTCTGTCTCTCTCTCTTTCTCTCTCTCTCTCTCTCTCTCTCTCTCTCTCTCTCTCTCTCTCTCTCTCTCTCTCTCTCTCTCTCTCTCTCTCTCGTCCTTTACGACGCCACTGAACCATATCAAGGTTGTTAAACCCTCCCAAATCGGGGACGTTTGAGACATATGGCACGTGAAAACTCTGTTTGGATGCTACGGGCCTATGATTTCTAACCAGCTGTTTTGTGGACGGGAGCAACGCTTGACTAAGCGGACTAGCGGTTGCCTACCATCTGCCTCTGTTGGTTTGTAATTCAGTCGTGATCAAGAGAGATGCAGATGAGATTAAGAACCGTTATGTTGTGTTTTGCATTACTGATAACTGTTGTGATTAGAGGAATACTTTGTCGATTTAAATGTTTGCTCAACGTCGCTCTTTTGTGTGGTGTTCATCTCGTGAAAATACAGTCGAGTGCTCTTCTGTGGCAGTGACAGCGAAAACAAAAGACATTTGAACCAGTGGTCAAGTGAGCCAGTCAGTTATCAACGAGTTCAGTTGATGAATGTTTCTGTTGTCCTTTGGTGCAGTTGACCACTGCTTACGTTGCCACTGGTGCAGTTAGGTATGCACCACTGGTTCGCTTGTTTACTGGTTCCGGTCTCACTGGTTCAGTTGTACACTGGTTCAGTTGTTCACTGGTTCAGTTTTAGTTCAGTTACCCCGTTGTCACTGGCTCAGTTGTCCGTTTAGCTTGGTGGTGTTTCACCGGTGATAGCAGCACGCTGCTATTTCATTTCGCGAGCTGACGTCACACTTGTGGTAGTGTTGGAGCAATGGGCTTTTTGACATCTCCATGGAAACCCAATTTGACAGCGTGCTGCTATCATCGGTGAAACACCACCTAACTTACCCTGAGAGGTCACCTCCCCCCCCCCCACTGAGCCCCACCTGACGCCGCAGTGGGTACACCTGTCCCCAGTCAGACGGGTAAGTGGGACGCACCGCGCTGGGGGTGGTGTGGCGTTAGAAAGTCGGCTGGGACAGACGGTCGACAGTTTGAGAGACACTGAGATACCGTGGGTGGAATTTGAGGGCCACTGGGATGCTGAGGTTACGGATGATTGAAAATGGAGCGATGGTGTTGATTTATCTTTTAATTGGCAGATTGTTGAGGGGTGGGGGTGGGGGTATATGGCGAACACCGTTTAAACAAAGCTATGCCATGGATACAAACCAAATGATAATAAACCAAATAAACCAAGGCAACACTATGCTAAATGAACCGAAGTGCTAAGACACTAGCGAGCACCCACGAGACTCACGAAATGTATAGGTAGACTATCAAGAAGAAAAAGTCCAAAATACAATTTACAATAAAATCGGAAACAATTTGTCATTGGTATTCAAGAAAGAAGGACATCGAATGAAATTCTCGAGTTATCGCTTTTTGTCTGGCATTTCTAATATTAACCAGAGTTTTAATATTCAGCATTTTTGATATCTTACACCTATACCGGAAGAAGAATTTTGCAACAGATTCACCATTCACCAACACATCACGCTCCTACTGTTCACACATCATACCCATCGTGCAAAGTATGCACTTAGTGTGCACCTAGCGCGCTGCGTCGCGTCACGCACTGTTGCGTCACTTTCGCCGCGCGATGTGCGCCGAGAAACGCACCGACGCGCCGCCGGTGTCACCGCAGCTGATTCCCACGGCTGAGCTGGTGTTTAGAGTCACATCCGGACACGTTAACCCTCGCATGTGTGCGGCGTTTGCCAGCTTCTAATGTGTAGGGGGGGGGGGTCGGTTGGACCCCCCCTTGCCGTTTGGCCCCTGATCGAGCTAGAGCTTCGCGGAAAAAACGAGCGTGTTGCCCGCGACGAGAGGAAGCCGATGATACCCAATTTTAAGGTCCTAGGTCATTGGTTGACCTTCCAGGTCAGGTCAATGACCCAAAGTCGGGAAAATCGGGACCTGTTAGAAAGTCGTAAAGTGTGGCTGCTAAGGGGTTTTTCGGGGTGCTGATCACGAATATCGTGTTAGTTTTGATCACAGATGATGTCTTGAAGCATTTAGACCAGGTCGGGTCAGGTCAGGTCAGGTCAACCAGTAGGCGTCGTGATGGGTATTCGTAGTACGTGTCAACCGCCTCTGACAGCTTCGTAACATGTTACGAAGTCACCAAAACTACTTCGTAAATGTTCAAATGGTTGCTAAATTCGAATTCAGCTCCAAAAACTAGCCTAGAAACATGTAAAACTCGAAAAAGTGACCCGAGGTCACCCGAGGTCACCAAAGGTCAATGACCTGACCTGACCTTCAGGTGACCTTGACACACACGGGAGTAACATCAAATCACATGTTTGAACGTTTGAAACCACGAAAAGCTTGCAAACACGCGGCTAGTGCGAGCTGACATACGCGAAATCGCGATTCCGGCCAAACATGGTCTCGGAAAAGAGGTCACAGGTCAAAGGTCATTTGGGTCAGGGTCATGAAATTTTCAGGGTAGGTGTAAAATTGATCAATGCGAGGGTACTGAAAGTTTCGTCGCGATCGGCCGCTTTTTACGCGAGTTATTCGCGAAAAACCATGGGGGGGGTCCATCCGACCCCCCCCCCTACACATGCGAGGGTTAAGCCTGAAACATGACTCTTTCCGCAGTCAGGAAATCGCATGTGAGAGCCTATTCAAATACATTGTATTCCTTTCCGCTTCAATGACATGCGAGCGGTGCGTGCGATTGATGCGAGCGTGAGTTTATGTATTTGAATTGGCTCTCGCATGTGATTTTCTGATTGCGGAAAGAGTCTGTTTCAGGCTTTAACCCTATTAGTGGCAGGCTCCTGGCTACGCCTATTAGTGGCAGGGGGGCTGTTTACGACCCCCCCTGATATCTCGAGATCTAACGGGCCGATTTTCAAAATTCAAACGGCATTCGATTTCGCTCAACGTGATCTACATTTCTAAAAAATAGAAATTAAAATGTCAATAGGGGGGTAGAGGGGGGTAAAAACGGGCAAATTGCAGATATATTTTAGACTGTTTATCACGGCCAGGTTTCTGAACCAATCTTAACCCTCGCCGGACCTATTGGTTTTCTACATACGCGCCGGCCGAGGGGGGGGGGGGCGGGTACGACCCCCCCCCCCCTCGCCGTTTCGCCCCTGGTGGAGCTAGCGCGTCGCGGAAAAAACGAGCGTGTGCGCCGTTACGAGACGCAGAGATTGGTACCCGATTTTAAGGTCCTAGGTCAACCGGTGACCTCTGAGGTCAGGTCAAGTGCCCCAGGGTACGGTTCAGTTTTTGGTGAATAACTTCGCAAAAAACGGCCGCAGAGCCGCGATTTTGGCAGCATCGTGTTCGCCTTGATCAGGCACGTCGAATGATATACTTTTTGTCCGGGTCAGGTCAACTTGGGGTCTTGACCTCAGGTCAAGGTCAGGTCAGCACCCCCAGGTCACGAAGTTGGTTGAAAGAGGTCATGTCGCATATCATTCGATTTGGCAGGTCTTCCTGAGTCCATTGGTGGCTTTCCCGACTCGCTAGCTCAATTTGATCGGGAGTTATTGACGAAAAACTAATATGACCTTGATGACGTCATAAATGACGTCACGGAAGGTCAACATTGCAAAAGTGACGCATCTAACCTTGCAAGGAGTGCATCAAATCACGATTCTGTGTGCTTGAGATAGTTGGAGATCGTTCCCGGCGCCAGAATAGCAGTTTGAATTTTTCCCCATTGACTTATAATGGTGAGGTCACGAAAATGACCTGACCTCATATGACCTTTAGGAAAAATCCGAGATATACAAGTTGTGAGACTCATAATGGATACTAGATCCTGCAAGTTTCATTTCCCTGTGACATCTCCTCTGGCAGTGAGGGCGTTGCGAAGTTGCGACATCTGAAGACCGTGCAGAGGTTCACTTATGACGTCATAGGTCAGTGACCTGACCTGACCCAAAAATGCGGTTGGTGTCAAAAGATGCGGCTTGGATCAAAGGTCAGGTATGCCAAGTTTCAGCTCTCTATCGCCAGCGTGTTCGGAGCTATCGCGAAAAAACCCTATGGGGGGGGGGCGGCACCCGCCCCCCCCCCCCCTCGGCCGGCGAGGGTTAACGCAACTTTTGTCGATCGATAGAGAATGAACCAGGAATTCACATGGATCCTAAAAATATGCATTTTCAAAAATCATAGGCAGATACAGATCATTGAGATTGGGGGTACACAAAAAGTATAGTAAATAAGGTTGTTGTTGGTACTGTTTCTAAAAAGGGTGGCAATGGTCTTGTTATGTTACAATTTTCTTATGAGAGAACGACTACAATTGTATTGATCATGCATAGGCGGTGTCAGGGCACCTATGTTGGGAGGTAAAACATAACCCCCCCCCCTTTTGAACGCCTGAATCCGCCTATTATAGCAAAAACGTGTCAAAAGAGGATGTACAATAACTTTGTATATGTTATCACATGATACCTTTCATTCACTGTCCGTAAAACTGGTGCATACAGTTATAATACATCAGCATCGTGATCTTCGCCCAAATGACTCGCTTCGCGAATAGGACCCCCAATTCCCAGTGCTCTGGAGCCGCCCCTGGTATAGTTATGTACTTTAAATTTTCAGGGAATGTGCCCAATTTAGTTTTAGGAAAAGTCAGAAAATTTCAGCATCGTAGCTTCAGCGGTTTTGGAGATATTTCCGAAAAACCTGAGGGGTGGATGAAAACAACCCCCTCTGCCACTAATAGGGTTAATGTTCGCGTCTAGGAATAATGGTCTCTTTTTTGCATCATTTCGCATCTCAAAGAGCATAGTTTGGCGAACCGCTATGGTTTTCAAGCCACCATGTAGGTATGCCGTCTTTTTTACCCAAAAGTGTAGGCCTAAATGCTTAGGTAGGTGCCTAAAGGTCAGATTTTAGCATCGTTTCCGTAAAATATGCTCAGTCGTCTCGCTATAGGTTGGTAAAATAATTAGAGCTCTGATTTCGTTTCAGATATCCATATCGATATGTCTGGGGTTGTTTACTTAAAACTTACCTATGAATTTGACCTTGGGTCATGCAAGAAAACATCATTATCAGGCCCAGACGCCGCAATAAATTGATGCAAAACCACTGGCTAGTGTCTGATGTCACATGATACATCATGGGTGATGGCACCAGCCCTTCTCTCCGCTCGGATCAGATGCGAGGGTGTAACATTGTGTGCAGTTTACGTCTACCGGATGTTTGGCACTTCCGGCGCGACGTGCACCATGGCTCTGATGATGTTATGATTATGTAGTTGTCATAGATATGAAAAATGGGTCTGGGACCGGTTTCACCTCACGGAACTAAAACTAGGGTCTGATGAAGGGACCATAGGTTCACCTATTTCAATATGTCGAGAAATCGATTGCGATAAAAATATTAGCATGATTTTCGCCAGAGATCCAGTGGGATCATAGAACCTAGCATTAATTTCTGTTGATCCAAACATGTCGCCAGATCCCAGAGAATAAAAAAAAACTAAGCTACATTTTCTACTGGGGACCAGTGGCGTATCCAGGATCTTGAAAAGGGGGAGGCCAAACCTGCTCAAGGGGCCCCACCCTTACCTTAGGGCCCCAGTAGTGACGCTCTTAACCCACGCCCAGGTGCGGTTCTTTGCCACTTTTACCATGTGAGGGAGCCTTTTTAGGCACACTCGGCAATCTTAAAAAGAAAAGAAAAACGTGAAAAAGCCATCGACATCGATAGCTCTGTATGAAGTGTACAATTTATTTCAGCAGTAGGCATACAGTTTTTTTCCTTTGGTCGGTGCCGGGGCCACTAAAGATTATCAAAAATGAAATGTTTTGTCAATTTTTTACGATTGTAACATTTTTCAAAGGGCAGATGTCAATCTCTTAGTGTTTTGCGCTGGCTGAGGGCTGATACCCTTAACTTTAGCAGGGCCCGACTCGGGTTGAGCTCTGATCTAGACTCTGATGGCTCTATGTCGCCCACATTGGCCTCATTCCGGCCTCTGAAGGCTCATTCTGGCCTCTGAAAGCCCAACACCGGCAACAGAGTGAACCACGCTGGCCTGCGGGCCCCATAATGGCCTTAGTAGACCCATGCTATGGCTGACCTCATAACCCCCCCCCCCCCGCCGGCTCTTCGGAGTCTTTGAGTCAGTCTGAGGACCCTATGCCGCTCTCGAACCCACGCCGGTCTCTAGAAGCCCATGATGCCCCCTGAGGGTCCCACGCCGGCCTTTATAAGGGCCACTCCTACCTCAAGGGGCCCAAACATGCATAAGATCTGAAAAGTGGTTGCCGAGGCCCTCGAGGTGGCCTCTAATGGCCCGACGCCAGCCTATGAAGGCCCGCGCTGGCTTCTGAGGGCCCAGCACCAGTCTCTGAAGTCTGAAGTCAGATGACAGATGGCCCCACGCTGGCCTCAGATGGTTCACGCTGGTCACAGAGTGCCCAACACTGGTCTAAAAGGGCTCCACATTGTCTTCAGAGGGCCCCAAGCTAGTCTCGGTGGCCAATGGGCCTCAATCTGACCTAAGAATGCCCCATGTCGCTGGGCTTAAAAGACCCCACGCTGGACATAGACGGCCCCATGCTGGACATAGAGGGCCCACACTGGCCTTACAAGGCCTCACACTGGCCTTAGAAGGCCCAACATTGGCCTTAGAAGACACCACAATGGCCTTAGAGGGCCCCACGCTGACCTTAGAGGGCTGAGCGCTGGCTCCTTAGGGCTCTACACCAGCCTAAAAGGATCCCACGCTCGAGTATAAGCTTCTTTATGGCCGCCAAAGCGACCTCTGAGGGCCCACGCTAGCCTCTGGGGGCTCGGCCTTGGCCTCTGAGGGCCTATGAGCGCCATCAAATGGCATTTTAAGATAGTTTGACGCAGTTTGACTTTAGTTATGCTTGGGCCAGTACTTTGGATGAGGCCCTGAAGATCGTTTCTCTTGGGACACTCAAGCAGGCACGTAGTACGTACCCAGGATTTCGCCCATGAGGGGGCCGCCTGCTCTCAAAGGGGCCCACGGGTCACCCGGATGCCGCTGTCAACCCAGGCAGGGGCGTATCCAGAACCTTTCGATGAGGGGATTGGGCACAGTGGTTCCGGTCCCCCCTTGCAGACGGGCCCCTCTGTCCGTCTGTCTGTCTAAATCCTGAGAAAATGTGCAAAATTGGCAGGTAAAAATATCATTTCTTGCTTGAGAGGTATGCATAAAATGCACGGTATTTTATTAGGAAGTGAAGCGAGCGAGCGCCTCAGAGTCGCCTGTGTTAGTCCCTCAGAGGTGTCGGTAAAAGGCTATCAGATGTGCTGGTGTGGGGTCCTCACAAGCGCCGTTGTGATGGCTTGGGGCTTAGAGACACTGGTGGGGGCCATCACTTAGGCGTGTGTGGGGCCCTGAAAGTTACTGGTGGCACTTCATAGGCCGGCAAGGGACCCTCAGAGGTCGGTAAGAGGCCCTCAGAGTCGCTGGTAAGTGACCGTCAGATGCGCTGCATAGGGCCCTCGGAGGCGCCGGTGTGGGGGCTCTCAGAGCCGCCGAAGTAGGCCCTTAAAAGGCACTGGTGTGGGGCCCTTAGAGGTGGCAGTGGAGGCCCTCGCAGGCGCCGTTGTGAGGGCCCTCAGAAACACCGGTGTGGGCCGTGGGGCCATAGCAAACGGGTATGAGGCCCTTACAGCTGATCTCTCATTAGCCTTCGAGGACCCTCAGAGGCCGGCGAGGTCCCTCAGAACCTGGCGTGAGGCCCCTCTGGAGATAAGTATGGCTACAGAAGAGCCCATGGGGTGTTCTCACAAGCCCTGTGGTCTCCTTTCCAGTTGAAGCGTTGCCAGCGCGGGCCCTCTGCCGCCCATTGGCACCGCAGGTCCTCTCGGGCCCGAGGGGACCCTAAACCTTATAACGGACACGTGCCCCCTCGCCCCTGGCCATACCATTGAATCCAAGTGATCACGGGCCGTTCAGGTAATCAGGGGCCTCTCAGGTGACCAGGGGCCTTTCAATTGACCAGGGCCTTTCAATTGACCAGGTGGCTTTCAATTGACCAGGGGCCCACCAGGTGACCAGGGGACCCTCTGATAACCAGGGGACGGTTATACCAGGGGCTCCACGGGTAACTAAGGGCCTTAATGTGACTGCAGGGGCCCTTCATATAACCAGGTACTCCCCGGGTAAACATGGGCCCTTCAGGTGACCAGGGTTTCTTCAAACCACTGGCCAGGGGTCACCCCGGGGATCAGGGCCCCTCATCATCATCATCATCATCATCATCATCATGTATTGGTAACAAAACAAGCATCAAACAAGATATGCAGGGCGGTGCAAAAGCACTCCGTGCTTATATCGAGGCACCGCTCCCGTCACACATGCATGAATACTTCAAGAATCACATACACCAAACAACCCTCTCACAAACGCACGCCCACTCCCCACCCCCGCCGACCCAATGTATTTACAGCGCGGCAGCGTTTTCTCAAACGCGCGATGGGTGTGCTCTAGGCAATAAGCACTTGTGCAAATATTGATTATACTTCGAAACGCTTTGAAAGTTTTATTTAGCTACCCCTCAGGTAGCTAGGGTCCCTTTAGATAACCAGGGGCCCATCAGGTAACCAGGGGCCCCTCAGATAACCAGGGGTCCCTCATATACCAAGAGGCCCCACTGGTAACCAGGGGCCTCTCAGAAAATCAGGGGCTCTCAGGCAATCACGAGCCTCTTAGGTAATCAGGGGCCCCTCAGGTAAGCAGGGGCCCCTCGGGAAACCAGGGGCCCCTCAGGTAACCATGGGCCCCTCAGATAACAAGGGCCACTCAGGTTACCAGGGCCCCCGTAGCCAGGGGCCCCTCAGGTAACCAGGAGTCCTTCAGATAACCAGGGACCAATCAGGTAACCAGGGTCCCCTCAGATAACCAAGGGCTCCTCAGATAACCATGGGCCCCTCAGATAACCAGGGGCCACTCAGGTAACCAGGGGCCCCTCAGCTAACCAGGTACCCCTCAGGTGACCAGGGGGACCCTCACTTCAGGTAACCAGGGCGCCCCTCAGGGCCCCCATGGCCCCCTTGGGTACGTCACTGCACTCAAGTGACCCAAAGGGCCCACTTGCATGTTTGATGCCAAAGGGGGAGGCCATGGCCTCTTGGCCTCCCCCCTGGATACGCCACTGCTGGGGACCCAATGGTATCATTCATTATAACCTGAAGTTTGCCTGGATATTTACTTAGGTCACAAATCTTTCTATCAGATTCATTCACATATTGGATCGACACCTACTAAGGTCATACGTCTGAAACACCTCTTCTGATCTCATACGTCAGGATAAGATGGACTTGCCGGTGATGACACCCTGCCTGTTGCGATGTGAAGCGCGCTTTAGGCCACCTGTGAAAGCCTACACCGTTGCACTGAGGAAATGAAAGGGAGGAGGAGCCTGTGCAAGTCATTCACGTGAGGAAGTCCCAATGATTTGTGCATTTGTCCTCATTCGCACCCACTTTCGATTCAAAGATGATTCTCGGGGTAGACACGATAGAAAAGAAGACGACTCACACGGAAATATTATCCGAACGGCACTATAGTTTGGTAAATGAAAGAACGTACGAAGCTAAAGCGTTTAGCGCATTTGGCACGCGATCTGGTCGTTACATATTTGTTAAATAATTTGAATAGTATATCGGCAAGTTTGTATGGAAAAGGAGAAACACATTGAAAAATCACTGGTTAGCAATAGGAGGCACAAATCAGGTAAAAATAAATCGAGCATGAAACATAAAATTCCAATTGCCAAATGATGATCGGTGTCGTGTCGATAAACTAAAAAAGGTGTCCAAACCGAATGACAACTAATAATCCGGACTGTATGGGACGCTTCGTAAAGCGTTTTCATACGGCTGAGAGTGGTGGCTGAGGTTGGCGAGCTGTCAGCTGAACAGCCCCTTATCCGGGTCAGCTGAACGCTAGCGACCATCGGAATTGAGGGCAAGGAACCTCGAGCTACCTCCGCCCGCCGCCGCCGCCGCCACCGCCGCCACCACCACCGTCGCCGCTGCCGCCAGCCGCTTCATTGCATCGAGCGGTGATCCGCTGCTGCTGTTGGTGACATGCAGATATTCTAATTCATGTATTTGTTGTAGTGAGTCTGAAGTGGTGTATGAGTGTTTCAGCAGGTATAAAAATATTGCTATGCTGGGAATCGAAAAAGATGCAAGACCTATAAGCGATGGAATTGAGATGAAAGAGATGTGAGAGTTGTTAGAGGTGATATTTATTTTCCCAATGTATCTTCGATGTGTTTCCAAGTGTCTGTGCGTGTTGACCTGCGGCTGCAGTATGTGGAAAGACTTCCGGTCCCGCCGAGTACAAGCCAGGGAGCCTGAAACACACCACACTAACTAACTTTCAGTGCCTTAAACACACCACACTAACTAACTTTCAGTGCCTGAAACACACCACATTAACTAACTTTCAGTGCCTTAACCCTATTCCTGGCGGGGGGGGGCCTCAGGAGCCCCCCCCTGAGGTTTTTTGGTTATATCTCCCAAACGCGTTGAGCTAGGAAGCTCAAATTTTCTGACTTTTCCTAAAAGGCTTCTACGCAACATGTCTGAAAATTTTGAGTTGATCTGACCTCAGGTCAGGTCACCAGAGGCGGTTTGCTGACGCTACCTCAGAAAAGTTTGCAATCACGCCAGAGCTAGAGTTTTTGACCGATCAATTTCTTCTCTTCAGGGTTTAGTTAGGGTACCAGTATGTGCAATTTGTATATCTCGGAATTTTGATATCGGTGACCTAAGGTCAGGTCAATTTCGCGACCTCCCCATTATAAGTCAATGGGGGAAAAATCAACTCCCTGTTTTTACCACTAAAACGGGTCGGAATGGCCCCATATACCATACATGACTTCATATACGATCAACCTTCACTACCTTGAGGTCTGTTTTGCTGTTGGGCAGCTGTGAGGTCATGTGACGTCATCAAAGGTCACCAAAGGTTTTTGGCCAATAACTCCGTACAGGAACAAGATACAGACGCGTGGATGGTCTCATTGTGTTCAGCTCGTCAAGACGCATCGAATGATATACATGATGACCTCGAGGTCACGTGACCTGAGGTCAACCTTTGACCTTGACCTTTCGAGGTCAACATATATATCATTCGATGCGGATTGACGAGAGGATCACGATGATGCCCTTAGTTTGTTCCTATCTTGACTAATTCGAAAGTTATTCGAGAAAAACTCTCTCCATATCTAGTGCCGCCATTTTGACTTTTTCGACCCCTGTGACGTCATCTTTGACCTGACCTGAAAATGACCTTAGTAAAAATTGTAGATCTTGGCCGTGCGTATCCGATGCCGTTTACCGCTTGTCGCTAGCTTGCTTCGTTCTCGAGATCTCAGGGGGGGGCCGAATCGGCCCCCCCCCGCCAGTTTCTTGTCCCGGCGGAGCCCGCCAGGAATAGGGTTAAACACACCACACTAACTTTCAGTGCCTTAAACACACCACACTAACTAACTTTCAGTGCCTTAAACACACCACACTAACTAACTTTCAGTGCCTTAAACACACCACACTAACTAACTTTTAGTGCCTTAACACACCTTACTTGCTGTCAGTGCCTGAAACACACCTTAGCTGAGTACCCTGTGAGCTGATGTAAATTGTAATGGTGAATGACCCCAGCTGTGCTGCTCGCTAGTGAAAGTTCCCCTGCCGCCCTGCTCGCCCCCTCTGCCCTCCTCTCTGCACTCTCTCTCCCCTCGGGCTGATTTTGGTCGGAGGAATGCAGAGGTGATGAAAGCTATCCCCCGAACGGAGGGTGCTGGAGAGCACGGAGCTCGTTTCTAGCAGGCGGTGTTTCGTCAAGTTTGGTAGATTGTAAAGCAATTGGCCTCAAGCAGGGAACTACAGCGGAGCAATCGTAAGGCTTCGAGCAGTGTTATCCTTCTATAGGATAACGGAGTTCTATAGCCTTGGTGTTATCGAAGACACGGAATATCGAATGCTGTTAGGAATGGAGCAATGCCTTCATGAAACATCACGCATGTACACAAAAAGGAAATATAATAAATGAAAAATACCATACACAATATTTAGGAAAGGTTTTGTAGCAAGCTACCAGTACCCATGCATATGTTTCTTGCATCCATATAAAGAGTAAATACAGAAGTAAACTTTGTCGGTTCTGATCACAACTGCCTCTGCAAATCGGTAAAAATAGCTACGTCTTCTAACGAATCATTATTATTCATATCTACCTTTGCTAAGTAGCTCCGGCATTACCAATTTGAGTTTGCTACCTTGTCGTATTCCAGAATCCGACAACCCCGTGGATCAAGATTAATAACCCTGGATAAGAGCGCTGGAGACGCCTCTGCCAGTAGTCTGCAGCACGACGATCCGAATTCCGAAGCCCAATGGCGGTGTCAGGCAATCTTCTCAGGGGTGGGATAGTCTGAGAGTTAGTCAAAAGGCGGCAGCACTTGGCTCAGCAAAGGTCTAGTTGAAGGTTTTGTCACAAGGTGGCAGCACTAACCTAGGCGAAAGGGTAGTTGGATGCCTGGGCACGAGATGGCTGTACTAGAAGTTTCAGAGGAGGCATGGTAGGTGCGCTGACCGCTGATGCATCAGGTGGAAGCACCTCAGAGAAAGGCTTGTTAACCCTCTTGTTAACCTTCCAGGCGGTGGGGGGGGGGGCACCATTTTTGCCCCCACTTTTTTCGATATTTCTCCAGAATCGCTGAGCCGATCGTCTCCTAACTTTCAGTAGGTACCTACCCTCCCGTGAATAAGCTATTGCACATTGTGAACAATTTTTTTCCAAAGACTATGATATGTTGGCCGCTAATGACGTCAGAGTGACGTCATTTCTGCCATTTTCGACCCAAAAAAGGTTTCGCGGGAAGAGCTGTCAGGCCTACAGCTTTAGAGATACAGAAAAATGTTTCAGCCATAAATGGTGTAGAATTTAAAGGGCTACAAAACTGCTATCTCGGATTTTTGAAATTTTTGGATTTTTACTCCAAAATAAAAAATAGATTTTTGAATATGAAAGCAGAAAAATCGAAAAAGTTTTTTTTTTTTGAATTAAGAAAAAACGGGATGTACGTGATGGTCCCTAGCGCCTTCTATGTACATACCAAATTTGAGATCGATACCTCTTTTTTTGGCCAAGTTATAGCGAAAAAAACTGTTCAAAATTGATGACGTCAAATTTTTAAACTCAATTTTTAGCAATTCTAGACCTCGTAGCGCAAAACAAAGACCATCATTAGACTCCCCGTGACGAGCTGCATCGAATCAATACCCATTTTATGCAAAACTATCAACTTTGAAATTTGATCTTTTTTGACCTGACCTTGACCTGACCTCCAGCAGAAAGTGACCTGGAACGTACCTGATGGTCTTATAACCAACACCATTGAGTTGGAAATGAAAAATTGGACATAAAACATGCATCGCACAACCTAAGTAAAGTTGAGTTCATGTGGTGACCCTTGGTGACCTGACCAGTGACCTGACCTGGTATGACCAGTGTCCTGTAATAGCAACATATGTACTAGACAACTGACGCCCTATCGCTGATTATCGACAAAATGCGTTTTACTCGGTGTTATAGCGCTTTCCCTGGAAGACCGTGAACGGGGAAACATTTTATCTTTGACCTGACCTGTGACGTCATCGGTGACTTCGAGGTCAATGAAACTTAATCTCCCTCGACAAATTTGACAGTGCTATCGAACGCTGTTTGAATTTTCGGATCCGTCCAGTAGTTTCGGAGATACGGGGGGGGGCAAAAATCCCCCCCCCCCACCGCGCCGAAGGTGGCCGGGAACCGCCTGCCAGGTTAAAGGCCAGCATTACAAACGTGACGCATCTAACATTGCAAGGAGTGCATCAAATCACGATTCTGTGTGCTTGAGATAGCTGGAGATGGTTTCCGGCGCCAGAATAGCAGTTTTCATTTTTCCCCATTGACTTACCTATAATGGTGAGGTCACCAAAATGACCTGACCTCATTTGACCTTAACCCTCGCCCTGGCAGGGGGGGGGGGGTCGATGCGACCCCCTAAGGTTTTTCGAAGATAGCGTAAAAACGGGCGCCGCCAAATTTGGCACAGCCTATGGGGCAACCTTTTTACATATGACCTGAAAATTTCAGGTCCGGGTGACCTTGGGTCAGGTCACCAGGTCAGAAAAACCGGTGCAATGTCATGGTCAAATTTCAATTTTCTTTTTGCACCTGTCCAACTCACAGTTTTGGACTGATTTCCTTCAAACTCTCAAGATGTGCTAAGTTCACCGAGTTGTATAACATATAGTTCGGGTTTTTGAGGTCACTGACCTGAGGTCAGTTAGAGGTCATTACGTCGTAATGTTAAGCCTATGGGAAAATACTAAATTCGGAAAATACTGGAGATTTTCGCTTCGTTCTATCACTTTTGTGCTTTGAAACCACAGTACTTAACAGCAGGTCACTTGGTGCTTCTTTGTTTGGTGTAATTATCCATGGGTCAGGTCAAATGAGGTCAACTGAGGTCAAATGACGTTTTTGCCAATAACTTGGCACATAATTACGCTAGAGCTTTAAAAAATGGTGTCATTGTGTTCCTTGTGATCAGCCGAATCGAATGATATGCCATATGATGCAATTTGGTTAACTTAAACTTAATTAATTAATTAAAGTTTACTTAAAAATTAAGAAAACTTTAAATTGAACTTTTTGAGCCAAACACGTACATATATGATAAAATGAATGTCACCATCGTGTTCTACGCCCCAAATTACCCATAAAACATGTGTCTCCGTAAGTACACTTAAGCAAGCTAAAAAGTATATCATTCGACGCGCCTTGACGTGCTGAGTTCACTGGTGCTTTTCTTTTTGCTCTATCTTAATTAGATCAAAAGTTATAAGCGAAAAACTTTTGACCTGTTTTTAGCGAAATTTTTACATTTATACCCCCCCCCCCCCAAAAAACCCCCCTAAATATTGACCTAGAGCAACCAATTTGCACAGGGGCGAGAACTCCAGGGGGCCCACCTACCTACCAAATGGTGTTTCTAGGTGCCATAGGAGCCAATCGCGAGGGGGGTCGCATCGACCCCCCCCCCCCCTGCCAGGCCGTGTTATGAAAAATGCCCTGCCAGGGCGAGGGTTAAGGAAAATTCAGAGATATACAAGTTGTGAGACTCGTAATGAATACTAGATTCTGCAAGTTTCATTTCCCTGTGAAAGCTCCTCTGGCAGTGAGGGCTTTGCGAAGTTGCGACATCTGAAGACCGTGCAGAGGTTCATTTATGATGTTATAGGTCAGTGCCCTGACCTGACCCGAAAATATGGTTGGTGTCAAAAGATCCGGCTTTAATAAAATATCAGGTACGCCAAGTTTCAGCTCTCTATCCCCATTGTAATCGGAGCTATCGCGAAAAAAAACCTAGGGGGGGGGGGTGGCACCCGCTCCCCTCGGCCGGCGAGGGCTAAATTTTGACTCACTGCATTCTAACTATACCCTTTGGCTTTTTTTGTCCCACGTTAGCTCATGTTGGCTGCGAAACATTAAGCAATGCTTAGCTTCATCACTTTTAGCATGTTCGAGCGTTCTTACTTCTTTAACCCGCGCCCCACCTGGGTGGGAGGGGGGGGGGGCTATTTATAGCTCCCTCCCGTTTTTCTCCAATAACTTCCAAACCGCTTGACATATCAACGCCAAACCTTCAGTACCTTCAGCTGCATCAATTTGACACCTTGTGAAAAATATTAACTTCGTAGCTACCATAGATCGGCCGGAAGTGACGTCAGAGTGACGTTATGTTCGGCCGATTTCGACGCAAAATATTGAACCACGTCAATCGCTCCCAATAGCTCAGTGTTTTAAGCTAGATCCAATTTATTTGCATGAGAGAACTCAGAATAAACTGCGCTATCAAACTGCTATCTCAGAATTTCAAAAAATTGAATATTTTGAAAATTATTTATAATAAATTTCAGTTGCCTGGGTTTACCGAGCAACAAGCTTGCTTAGCTCGGTATCCCTTTTCGGTGAGGATCTGACTCCTCCGGGTATGACTAGGCTCTGTCCCTCTTCAATAATGCAAGCTTTGCATGCGCTTATTACCACTAACCCCTGGATCACTGTCTCCTTCTCACTATTTTCTTTGGGAATGGTGTAGCGGCTAGTCAAGCTACATTTAGTCTTGACTTCTTTGCCTCTTCTTATGACAATTTACTAACTTGCTAAGTATTGTATTTAGCCTTGTTTTTGTTTGCTTTCCTTTTTCTTAGCAGGGAGTGTCGCGACTTGCTTCATATTTTGGCTTGGGAAGTGTTAACGTAAGGTTCTGTTGTCGCGTGGGGTCAGTGGTTGGACACTCCTGGTCGTCTGATCATGGGCGGCGGCTTAAAAAAAATAGAAAATTAAAAAAAATCATATTTTTCAAAAAATGACTTTTTGAAAAAAAAAACAAAACGGAATATATGTGATAGAACACATGTTTATGACTTACTCTAGCAAGTTTCAGCTAAATATCTTTAAAAATGGCCAAGTTATACGCATTATTGCAAAACAAATCACAATTAAAAAAATTCAAATCAATTTTTCAGTACGTTTTGACATCGTACACCAATATAAATAGCCCCATCGTGTTCCTGAACTCAAGCTGCATCCAATAGACACCTTTTTGGTTGAAAAATTTCAACTGCAAAACTTGACCTTTTTTACCTGAAAGTGACCTGAACTAAGCTAGATTCAACGTTAGGCGGCACGGGTGGACATCGATAGTAGCGCCTCTAGCTGTCACTAGGGAAAGCTGGGCTGTAGGCGAAGAAATACCGGCCGAGTCGTCACACGTTAGGTTTATAGACATTCATCTCGTGAAAAAGTTCAACTTTTGCCTTCAATATTTCTAAAGGCAATTTTAGAAGTGTCTTTACATCTTACAAAACCGTTTAGGTTATTGTATTTACTTCAAGCCTTCCCTATTGTTCTTGACGATGATGCGGGAACTATTTCTAATTGGTGTTTCTAGTTTAGCAAAAGAACATATTGTGAAAACGATAGGAAAAGCATAAATGGAAGGTTTTAAACGCAATTTTCTCTAACAATGAATGGTAGATTCTCTACACATCAAAGAGAAGGTGCATGCTAACTGATAATTCAAAGTTCTTTTGGGCCAGTTGTTTTCTTCTTCTCTTACGTCGCCCCAATGGCCGCGAATACACTTGTGATAATGCCTATCGACTCAAAATGACCTCGAATGACACAGACGACATCAAATTCGAAATCTATGACCGAAATGGACCATAAAACATGTGTCACGTGACCGATGCATGATATAATATTTCCGTGACCTGTGATTAGGCCTGACCCTGACCTGAAAATCAAAGTACAAGTTGGGTACCCTTATGGTATCTATAGCATCTATTCACGAGTGTGTAAACCAACAATGAGCCTGATCTGCCTTTTAACCCTATTCCTGGCGGGCTCCGCCGGGACAAGAAACTGGCGGGGGGGGCCGATTCGGCCCCCCCCTGAGATCTCGAGAACGAAGCAAGATAGCGACAAACGGTAAACGGCATCGGATACGCACGGTAAAGATCTACAATTTTTACAAAGGTCATTTTCAGGTCAGGTCAAAGATGACGTCACAGGGGTCGAAAAAGTCAAAATGGCGGCGCTAGATATGGAGACAGTTTTTCTCGAATAACTTTCGAATTAGTCAAGATAGGAACAAACTAAGGGCATCATCGTGATCCTCTCGTCAATCCGCATCGAATGATATATATGTTGACCTCGCAAGGTCAAGGTCAAAGGTTGACCTCAGGTCACGTGACCTCGAGGTCATCATGTATATCATTCGATGCGTCTTGACGAGCTGAACACAATGAGACCATCCACGCGTCTGTATCTTGTTCCTGTACGGAGTTATTGGCCAAAAACCTTTGGTGACCTTTGATGACGTCACATGACCTCACAGCTGCCCAACAGCAAAACAGACCTCAAGGTAGTGAAGGTTGATCGTATATGAAGTCATGTATGGTAAATGGGGCCATTCCGACCCGTTTTAGTGGTAAAAACAGGGAGTTGATTTTTCCCCCATTGACTTATAATGGGGAGGTCGCGAAACTGACCTGACCTTAGGTCACCGATATCAAAATTCCGAGATATACAAATTGTACATACTGGTACCCTAACTAAAGCCTGAAGAGAAGAAATTGATCGGTCAAAAACTCTAGCTCTGGCGTGATTGCAAACTTTTCTGAGGTAGGGTCACCAAACCGCCTCTGGTGACCTGACCTGAGGTCAGATCAACTCAAAATTTTCAGACATGTTGCGTAGAAGCCTTTTGGGAAAAGTCAGAAAATTTGAGCTTCCTAGCTCAACGCGTTTGGGAGATATAACCAAAAAACCTCAGGGGGGGCTCCTGAGGCCCCCCCCCGCCAGGAATAGGGTTAAGACGGCGGCCAGATCCCAAAATGTGAACAAGCCAAAATGCTAATAATTTTTACTTTGACCCGACCTGTAACGTCATCGGTGACATTGAGGTCAATGAAATTAGTTTTCGCTTCAGCAGTTTTCCGGGGCTATCAGACGCCTTTTGAATTTTGACGATCGGCCCAGTGGTTTCGGAGTTAGGAGGGGGGGCTATGAAGAGCCTTCCCCCCTCCAGTAGGGCGTGCTATACGCAGACCCCAGTGGGGCACGGGTTGAACACTGAACAGCAAATAATGCAAGTCAAACGATATGACAGACCTTGCTATGCAAGAAGATGATCATCTAACTATAGACCTTATCAGCTGCATTGGTGCCTAAGCTCTAAAGATAGGTACAACAGTCGTCAAGGGTTCTGTAACATCTGATCAACGCCATCGACCGTGAATAAAACTCAATCATGTCTGATTATTTACCTTTTGACAAATTTATACCTGCCGTATGTAAGTTGAAATCAGTTTGGTCTTACTTTTTGATCAATATCGACGAAGCCTGCGACCAAACTTACGTTTAGCAGTTAGCACGATATTTCTCAATGTCGCAACATTTCCCAAGATCTCGTTACAAAAATCACTATTTGTAGACGATGTGGCGTTTTTATTACCCATAATGCATCATTCCCAAGTGGTACATATACAAGCACGATCATTGGCGTCAGTGCGAACCAGCTCAAGGCTGTTTGCACATTCATTTCTCTGGTCAAAGTAGCGCATGGTCAGTATCAGGTCGGCCAACGGCGCAACCGAAGAAGAATCCTGAGGAGTTCTGCATTATCACGAGGATTTCTTTAGAAATCCTAAGATCTTCACAATAACCCTTCGGCAACCTAAGGATGTGTTAAAAGATCTTAGAATTTCCTCAAAATCCTTGAGATTTCCTCAGAATCCTGATGATTCTTCCGCATTTATCCAGCCGATATCGTGCCGGTTCAGTCGCCGTCGCGCTATCTCACCGTACATTTAGCCTACCATTTAGGCTTATACAGTTTGCTGTACTTGGCGGGTATTTTGTGAGGGATAACACATAGCCACTCCAACTTAGTATCGGGCACCCAGCCATACGGCCAGCCTTTGGGCGCTTTGCTGGGGAGCTTGCAGGGCCACACAGGCCGTTTCAGTGTGACGCTCCCGCTGGCGCTAGATGACTGGCTTCCCTCGACTGCACCGGTCTGACGCGTCTGACCGCCGACAGAGGTCTCGGCGAAACCGCTGCCCTCCCCTGCCGAGTGGCCAGCGGAACCTCCGGTGTTGAAATCGGTCTTGGCACTGCCTACCGACTCGGCGCTGCCTCCTGAAGCTGCGTCACTCTTTCCGACGAGTTTGTCTTTGATGGCGCCCAGCACGCCAGCGGAGCCGCTCTTGGCATCCACCGCGGCACTACCAGTCCTGGTTGATGCGATCTTTTGGTTGGAGTCTGACTCAGCGGCAACGTTGGAGCCCTGGTTGGCTGTGCCACCAGCGGAGGACTCGCCCTTGCTAGCTGATCCTCCTCCTACGGTTGACGAAGTACCCGTGGTCTGTGCAGAAGTCTCGGCACCGAGAGCCCCACGCCTGCGGCCTGTAGTTCCGGTACCGGTGGAGCGCTGGTCAGCCTCGGTCCTTCCGTCGCCTGTCGTCGATGTCTTCGTTTGAGAATCCGCACGTGACGTTGTGCCGTCACCGATTCCCCGGCTGGAAGCCTTGCCAGCTGCGTCGGTTCCGGCGGATCCTGAGGAGGTACCCCCGGTCTTCGAGTTGGCGTTGGAGACTGTGCTGGACCCTCCGGGAACCGTCAACGTTTCGGAGGCGGCGGTGTTGAGCGCCTCGGAAGCTGCCTTGCCGTCGCTGATGGTGGAGGTACTGGAACCTCCCTGGACATCAGACTTGGTGTCGTCGCAGATGGTTCCCGCCTCTCCCGTGGCGTCGGAGGTCGACGTCGCCTCGCCGACACTGGCGCCGCTCGTCTGCTGGCCGGTCACACTCGCTCCCTTGCTGAAGCCAGGCTTGCACTTGACTTTGGTCGCGCTGGTGGAGGCGGCACTTCCCTTCGTAGCTCCTGCCTTCTGCGAGTAGAGATCAACCTTGGCTCCAGTTTTGCTTCCCTGATCGGCAGTCTGCTCCAGGGCGACAGCACCACCTGAGGACTTACCAATGGCGTTACCTACGGTCTTGAGCGTACCAACAGTCACCGCATCGGCGTCTGTGGCAGCCCTCTTCGGAGGAAGAGGCGGAGGAACGGGCGGTACCACTCCGGGAGCAGGCGCCGATAGCGCCGCACCCAGGGAGAGGAGAAGGATCGCGGCAGGCAGCATGGTCGGATCGGACGGGGCGTCAGCCAAGGGGTGGGCCGCACTGCGACGAGTCAACGCGGCGGGGGGTTTTATAGAGGCCCGACACCCACGCGGGTGGTCTGTCAGGTGAACCGCTGACGTATGACCGCCACATTTCTCCGCCCAGTGTCCTGCGGTCATGCCTGTCATGACGCGTTAACCTCCTACCCCTCCCCGGACGCGACCATGGCTGACGCTTGGCTACCCCTCCCCCCAGCTACCCCCTCCTGGCGCCCCAACTGCCATGACTGACACAGCGCTACCCCTCCCCTTCCCCTCACCCACCTGCCCCCGTTGCCCGAATGAGGTCCGGGCCAACGGTCAGCCCGTCTCCACCCACGGCACGCTGAGCTGGCGTCACTGACGTTCGGTTGAAGGTTGGAGGATGGCATTTGGTCGTCGGACCACCGCTCATGGCGCGGCGGCTCTGTGATGACTACTCTGACTCTATCGCTGACTCTAAGACTGACTACACTCTATGACTCTATGACTGTGTTCTATATGAGCCGATGTGGAAGTCTACAGGATACGGTTTAATTTTGTGTGAGCCGCTGATAATCCGGCGATGGCTTATGTGAACAACTGTGAAGCTATGTGAGTCGCTGTGATGCTACACGAGACACTGTGGGCCATTCTGAGGGTTACCGTGAGATACCGTGGGATACCGTGAGCTACCCTATGCGAGCCTATTTACATGCCAATGTGAGACGAGCCGGTGTGGTTCGCTACTGGTCTATATGTGTCCTTGTAAGCCAGTGTGAGCAGTTGTGAGCAGTGTGTGAGTCCTTGTAAGCTAGTGTGAGCAGTTGTGAGCAGCGTGTGAGCAGTGTGTGAGCAGTTGTGAGCAGTATGAGCAATGTGTGATCAGTTGTGAGCAGTGTGAGCAATGTGTGAGCAGTTGTGAGTAGTGTGTGAGTCCTTGCAAGCCAGTGTGAGCAATGTGTGAGTCCTTGTAAGCCAGTGTGAGCAGTTGTCGGTGAGTGTGTGAGTCATTATAAATTCAACCCTCTGTGAGCCGACACTCCTGACGCTTTGAGTCGCTGTTAGCCTATACGTGAGTCGCTGTGAGTCGCAGCGCATGGTGCTGTGACTCGCCGAGAGCCGCCGCATCCCTATGACCTCTGTTTTAGTGTCAAAGTCTGGTTAGTTGGTTAATGTTGGTTGTTAATGCTGGTGCTGGTCAGCTATGTATTGTTGTTAATTAGCATTGTGACGGTTGTTAATTAGTTATGAGCCGGTGGAGCAGTTGGGGACTAGCTTTTGGAATGACTCTTTAGTGCCCTGGTTGAAATATGTGACCCGTTGCTGTCACATTTAGCCAGTGTGGGCTGCTGTGAACTTTAGTGAGCCAATCTGAGTCACTGTGAATCACTATGAACCACTGTGCCCTGTGGGGAGCTGTGGGTCTATATTGAGTTAGGTAAGTCGATATTGGAATCTGTGAGCTACTATGAGATTATGTAAGCGATGTCGGCAGCTGTGAGCATGTATGAGCCATAGTGAGCCACTAATCGGTGTGCTGTGAGTGTTTTTTGAGCTATTGTTTGTCGGTTGAGCCTATATGAGCCATTACGAGTCTAGGTGAGCCAAAAGCCATGTTGTAAGTGGGCGAGCTTCTGTGAGCCTCAACTCAATATTCATGAGACTGTGAGCCTTTGTGAAACGAAGCCTTTGTCAGGCCCCTTGTAAGTTGGTGTGAGCCAGGCGACAGGCGCTGTTCAGCGGCTGAGCTGTGGGTGCTACTCACGGCTCTCTGAGACTTTATGAGCCTCTGGGTGTCTCTGAGTCTACATAGTCTCTGAGTCTACATAGTCTCTGAGTCTACATAGTCTATGAGTCTACATAGTCTCTGAGTCTACACTCGTTGGCCAAGCCGCTGAAGGTCGTAAGGAGCCGGTGGTATATTTTTGTATTATGATTTTGTATTATGCAGTCCACTGAGTCGCGATCAATAGCATTGTGAGCCTATGTGAGCTTCCGTGAGCCACTTTGAGCCCTTGTGAGCTGCAGTGAGCACTTGTAAGTCACAATGACCCGTTGCTTATGGCTTACTGTGCTGTGAGCCACTTCCAATGAGATTGCTGAGATCATGACCAAAAAATTGGATTCTCCTATTGTCTACTTGCGTAAGCAGTAAACACATAAGCAAACGCTTTTTTCCAAAAAGAAGTAGCACGCTTGTCCCCCTCCCACCAGAAAAAAAACTAAACTGATTGGTGACCGCAGTGGCGCAGCCAGGGGGGGGGGGTCAGAGGGTTAGCTGACCCCCCCCCCCCGAAATTTCTGTCGGGGGCCCGCTCGAGAGAGAGAGAGAGAGAGAGAGAGAGAGAGAGAGAGAGAGAGAGAGAGAGAGAGAGAGAGAGAGAGAGAGAGAGAGAGAGAGAGAGGCAGTAATCGCCACGCCATGTGTGGATCGCCCATGATCGTAAATACATACATACATACATACAGAGAGAGAGAGAGAGAGAGGAGAGAGGTCCTAATCTAATCGGACGAGCCCGCTTCGAGAAATGCCTGCTGGGACACCACGGGTGAGGGGTCGGCCTGGGGCCCCAGGTGGACGGGGCCCGGGCCCCGGGTGGATGGGGCCTGGGCCCCCCGTTGGATGGGTTCGGGCCCCCTGGGTGGATGGGGCCCAAGCCCCCGGGAGTACGGACCCCGGGCCCCGAGTGGACGGGGCCCGGACCCCCGGGTGGATAGGGCCCGGGCCCCCGGGAGAACGGGGCCCGGACTCGGAGCCCAGGTGGACGTGGCCCGGGCCCCCGTGGGGATAGGGCCCGGGCCCTCGGGTGAATGGGGCCCGGGCCCCGGGTGGATGGGGCCGAGTCCCCGGGAGAACGGGGCCCGGGCCCCGGGTGGATGGGGTCGGGCCCCGGGTGGACGGGGCCCGGGCCCCTGGTGGATGGGTCCGGCCCCGAGCCCCCGGGAGTACGGACCCCGGGCCCCGAGTGGACGGGGCCCGGATCCCCGGGTGGATGGGGCCCGGGCCCCCGGGAGAACGGGGCCCGGACCCGGAGCCCAGGTGGACGTGGCCCGGGCCCCCGTGGGGATAGGGCCTGGGCCCTCGGGTGAATGGGACCCGGGCCCCCGGGTGGATGGGGCCGGGTCCCCGGGAGAACGGGGCCCGGGCCCCGGGTGGACTTGGCCCGGGCCCCGGTTGGATTGGACCCGGGCCCCCGGGAGAACGGGGTCCTGACCCCTGGTGGACGGGGCCCGGGCCCCGGGTGGATGGGGTCGGGGCCCGGGTGGACGGGGCCCGGACCCCCGGGTGGATTGGATTGGACCCGGGCCCCCAAGAGAACGGGGCCCGGGTCCCTGGGAGAACGGGACCCGGGCCCCTGGTGGACGGGCCACGGAGCCCCGGGTGGACGCAGCCCGGGTCCTCGGATGGACGGGGCCCGGGCCCTCGGGTGGACGGGGCCCGGGCCCTCTGATGGACGGGGCCCGGAGCCCCGGGTGGACGGAGCCCGGGCCCTCGTGTGGACGGGGACCAGCCCCCTGTGGATGCCCCCCCCCCCCCGGGTGGATGGGGCCCGCTAGGGTGACCCTCTTGCTCCGCAACGCGAATAAGGGATATTTTCGATCGGTGGGCGTTTGGTTGGTCTTGTGTCCGTGGGTCATGTATACATTTCGGTCGGTTGTCTTTTGACGGCTAAGCATTTTGGTTTGGGAAAAACATCCATCGCATCGAGGTGCTCGTGTCTGATAACCATACCTCTACTATAGAACTTGCCAAGTGTATTTTATAGCATAGGTTGACGTAGGTCATTGAAAAATGAGAGCCATAGATGAATTGCCATGTAGAGGTTTGAAAAATTTATATTTTTAAGAATACTGTTGCTCGTCTTGCAGAAGCGATGATTGGATCTTGGACAAAATGGAATGCTCTTTCCAACGATGCCATTTTTAATTGTCAAACGTATCAGGTTATGCAGCAAAACCCGTGTTATTAAGTAAGTCATGAACAAATACCATTTTCTCCAGCGATTTGTTCCACATTGTTTTTGATCAATTATCTTTTCACAAATTTTCCTTGAGAGGCGGTACATTTCTCTTGCCAACAGGCGTTGTTTGAACCCGCTCCGTCTGACAGTCACGCGAAAATAGCAGTAAGTCCAAAATCCGTCCGAAACGTCAATTTTTCCAGCATAAGTGCCCTAGCGGGTGCACGTGGCGCGTGCCATCCCTGCACCGCTCACCATTCGATAGCCCGTTCGATCCTCATATACGATACTGTGTTCCCCTTGCCGATTGGACCCACGGTTACCGAGATACTGCACGGGGACCGGACCCGTATCGGGCAAATTTAGCAATTTTCGCCCAATTTTGCAAGCCGATTTATACATGTAAAGTCTATGACGCGAATTTGCACTTTTTGAGCACGCGCCATGTGCTCACCACCGGCCCGATCGAGCTGAGACCCCTCACAGGCACGTTCCCCATCCTTGTTCTATAAGTTGCGCAAAGTTCAGCGCACTATGTAGGTGCAACGGTCTGGCCTGTACCTACCCCGGGATAAGTAACACCATGCCGGGACCACGGTAACAGACAGAATCTACGTCACCACATCACCACACCACAACAAACCTGGCCCAAGGCAATACATGACCCATGTGAGCGCGTTAACCCTCGCCGGCTCAGGCCATTTTGCGTCCTTCGACGGCACAAGGGAGGGAGGGTACGACCCCTTCCTCGCGTTTGGCCCATGATCGAGCTAGAGCTTCGCGGAAAAAACGAGCGTGTTGCCCGTGACGAGAGGAAGCCGATAATACCCAATTCCAAGGTCTTAGGTCATTGGTTGACCTTCCAGGTCAGGTCAATGACCCAAATGTCGGGAAAATCGGGACCTGTTAGAACGTCGTAAAATGTGGCTGCTATAGGGATTTTGTCGGGGTGCTGATCACGAATATTATGTTAGTTTTGATCACAAATGATGTCTTTATGCATTTAGGCCAGGTCGGGTCAGGTCAGGTCATGTCAACCTAGTGATGTCAGTTACAGAACATCTGAATACCGATACCAAACCAAATCCCAACATAAACCGTAAGGAAATACCGATACCGAACCAACTTCAGAACATGAGTCAAATGCCGAATTTTTACCAATTTCTCAGCCTTCTTATACGTAAGTGAGGGCTCATATTACCAACAAAATACCGAGTACATTAGGATTGAAATACCAAATACCAAGTTGGTATCGGTTTGGTATCGGTATACCAAAAAGTTGGTATCCGATTGACATCTCTATGTCAACCAGTAGGGGTCCTGCCGGGTATTCGTAGTACCTACGTGTCAACTGCCTCTGACAGCTTCGTAACATGTTACGAAGGCACCAAAACTACTTCTTAAATGTTCAAATGGTTGCTAAAATCGAATTCAGCTAAAAAAAAAAAACTAGCCTAGAAACATGCATTACTTGAAAAAGTGTACCGAGGTCATCATAAGTCAATGATCTGACCTGACCTGACCTTCAGGTGACATTGACATCACCCTTATGCATGGGAGCAACATCAAATCACATGTTTGAACTCCTGAAACCACGAAAGGACTGCAAACGCGCGGCTAATGCGAGCCGGCATACGCCGAACCGCGATTCTGGCCAAACATGGTGTCGGAAAGTAGGTCAAAGGTCATTTGGGTCAGGGTCATGAAATTCTAGGGTAGGTAGGTGTAAAATTGATCAACGAGAGGGTGCTGAAAGTGACGTCGCGATCAGCCGCTTTTTACGCGAGTTATTCGCGAAAAAAACCTTAGGGGGGTGCATCAACCCCTCCCCCTGTGCCGCACGGTTCGTCGGAAGGTCATCTCAGGCTCAAAAGAAACGATATATACCATTCGAAAGCTGACGGTAAGCTGAATCCAAAAAAGTATTTTTTATCAAAATCGATCGATGGCCTTTTTTGAAAATTGCGTTTTAGTAAAAACTTAATAATCTTTTATTCAACGGGCTGTCCCGGACATTCTTGAAAACATAAACATGTATTTTTTAGTTCCAGTGAAAGCTTAACGCCAAAAGAACAATATTCAGCGAAGCAATATTTCCAAACATTAATAAGCGTCTCTCACAGCCGACAATAAGGCGCAATCACACAGCTCTGTGTCACTATGGACCGAAGTCAGCCACACAGAAGCGTGAAATGACCCTTATCGACTCGCAGACCCGGCGCTCTCGGCCCGCCTGACCGGCCACGGAAAGAACGTTCGGCTCTCGTTCTACTAAACAAATGTCATATTTGTCAGTTTAACTGTCCACATCGCTATTAAAGTTATTCAGGATACCTGTGAAGAAAATTCATTGTTCTGCTTGATTTACAACATGCTTTAATTTACATTTTTCTTACACATGTTTTGTTCCATCCAGCTGCGATCAGTGCCCGCGCAGGGGAAGTGAGCGGGGTTTCACTGTCAGAGGCTGTACTGGTGACAGCTGCTCGGCCGTGCGACCGGTCAAAGGTTACCCTGCCCCGCCGGGCGCTACCCCCACTCCACCCGAGCTGAGGCCGGTGCAGCCTCTGACATTTCAGCGCGGCCAATTTTCCTTATATGGGCATGATACCAAGCTCAATTGAGCAAAGTAGACATGAACAAATGCAAATTAATGCATGATGTGAAGATGACAGAACAATGAATTTTCTTCACAGGTATCCTGAATAACTTTAATAGCGATGTGGACAGTTAAACTGACAAATATGACATGTGTTTAGTAGAACGAGAGCCGAACGTTCTTTCCGTGGCCGGTCAGGCGGGCCGAGAGCGCCGGGTCTGCGAGTCGATAAGGGTCATTTCACGCTTCTGTGTGGCTGACTTTGGTCCATCGTGACACTGAGCAGTGTGATTGCGCCTTATTGTCGGCTGTGGGAGACGCATATTAATGTTTGGAAATATTGCTTCGCTAAATATTGTTCTTTTGGCGTTCAGCTTTCACTGGAACTAAAAAATACATGTTTATGTTTTCAAGAATGTCCGGGACAGCCCGTTGAATAAAAGATTATTAAGTTTTTACAAAAACGCAATTTTCAAAAAAGGCCATCGATCGATTTTGATAAAAAATACATTTTTGGATTCAGCTCACCGTCAGCTTTCGAATGGTATATATCGTTTCTTTTGAGCCTGAGATGACCTTCCGACGAACCGTGGCCGGCGAGGGTTAAAACTTTTTGTGAGCGAATTCACGTAATGAAGAAGAATAATGGCATAATCTACATACTACAGCAACCAATAGATGGCTTAGGACAGGCACATGAGCCTACTTAAATCTTGTCCGACAGAAGCAGGCAACAGTTCCGATTGCATATATGCTATGCATATTGCGGAAGGGGCACTTTTCGGCCTCGAAAGATACGAATTCATACGTCATAGTAACATATTTCTGTTGTGGTCAATTTGCGTAAAAATTGAACACCGGGTGATTACCGAGCTATTGTTCTATCCAAATTTTCTGATTCATACTCGCTCAGGGTTATCGTGCAGGTAAAGGTGGCCCGCTCAGCAGAATGTGTATGAAATATGGAGAGATTCTGAAAAATGAGTGGAGGGCCCGCACACTAGGGGGCCCGCTTTGGAGGCGATGACCCCCCCGAAACGAAATCCTGGCTGCGCCACTGGGTGACCGACCACTCTCGAAGTTCGCATTCCGGTGCTAAAAGATAAGCGGTCACTTAACCCTCGCCGGCCGAGGGGGGCCAGCGTTGAAACTTTGTTGCGTCAGCTGCCGTGCCGACCGCCCGTCCACCTATGGTCAACGCCCCCCTCCCCTAGTGGGGTGAAAGGTCAACCGACCACGTGCTCTTGGGGGGGGTCGGCTTCATGACAGATAGATCCGGCCCTCACCCCCGCCCCACCAGTCGAGGGGGGGGGGGCGTTTTCATGTCAGAGCTGTGTCCGGTTCGAGTATACTGTGAACTGATAAAGCATGTGATTGCGTTTTTTTGTGAAAATTAACACATTGATTCATAGCAAGAAATGAATCTTACCACAGCTGTTCGCTTGTGACACAAACATTTGAAAATTTTACCGCTAACATTCTTGTCTTCAGCATGATAGTGTTCAGAGAGCAGAAAACAAGTTTGTGAACAAAGAGGAGCAATTAGGGCACTAGCCACTAATGTATCGATTAGGATAATGGGTCGATAGATTATTGCACTGGACACTTTCCGTCAATCGAGATCATTTCAGGCCGGGGGAGGGGATAGATCGGAAAGATAACGAAGACACATTGAGACGAGTCGATCATGGATTTGGGTTGTGCTCAGTATGGAAGAAAGGGATCAAAAACTTGATCCCATCCCACCGGAAATGGGTTGTGCCGCTGGGTCAGGCCGCTACGCCGCCCAAACGATCACAGAGTTGGCTTTCTAGACCTGAGGCCAGTTTTACCAACAGAAAAATAGCCGCCTGCCGGAATTTTTTGCCTAAAGACCACTTCACAAACGGAGCGTAAACGGTAAAAATCCGCTTACGTGCCCATCGCATTTACGCTCCTGTATGTGAAGCGGTCTTTAGGCAAAAAATTCGGCAGGCGGCTATTTTTCTGTTGGTAAAACTGGCCTCAGTCCGCGTGGTGACCCTGACGGGGAAATATTTGTCGGCCAGACCTCCATCCCTCTGATGGGAGGAGCTTTTCCAGGGAAGTTAGTAGGGCAAAAAGTCACCAAAGTAACAAGACCCGACTGTCTAGTTAAATGAACTACCAGACTGAAGCTATTTCTATCAGTGCAAAGATAATCTTTGGCATTAAACAGGCATTCCAAAGCTCCTCAATTGATTTCGAAAATCTACAGTCCTGCAAATGAGTTCAAGTTCATGGGGCAAAACGGTTATTGGTGGGGAAAACGGCAAGTTGGTGCCCGGTGGGGCAAAGTGATATTGGATGTGACAGTTTCTCCACCCACTGCACCTAAAGACCGTAGGAAGCTCCGCCCCTGCTGATGACTGATGGGGGCTGTGTGACCGTCAGAGCGGGGAGATGCGATCCAAGATGAGCATCAGGATAAGATTATAAGGTGACGGAGGATATGTTTTCCTTACCGGTTTAATTTGGTTTTGGAAGGCATCACATAACGGAACCCTGAATGAATCTTTACATCGTGCTCGTTAGCAGCGCTTGGGAGTTGTGCTAGGTGTCGCCACTGAGGCTGTTCCAGATGTCGCACCCATCGCTCCCGTCTGCTCGGCTGTGTCATTGCTCGTTGATTCTGTAGGTAAACTCTGAACTCTGAAGCCATGGGCGTCGAAACCGGGGGGGACGGGGGGGACGCGTCCCCCCCAGTCGAGGAATCCGGGGGGGACGTCCCCCGCAAAAATATCCCCATGAATGATTTAAAAAGTGACCTACGACATTGGTGTATTGTCGTTTTGGGATGAAATTGCGGATACCTACTCGTATACAAATTGAATCTGCGAATTGCTGACACTGTACCCTTGCTTACAGGGCTGCGGAGTAGATGATTTTGGTAACTCCGACTCCGGCTTAAAAAAAAAAAACGCTCGGAGTCCCAACTCCATCTCCGACCACGGCATCCCTCGGCCCGCATCGGAGTGAAAAAAAAACATGTGATGTGATGCTTTTGTCTCTTTGAACGTTTCTTGGCACATTAAAAGATAACATTGCCTACGAGGTGCAGCTCTGGACTGTCCGTCCCAGGTCCTCGATAGGGAGCCAAAGCTCCAGTTGTAGGGGCGACCATATCCAACAAGGGCTGAAGATCTGTCCCAAAGTCTCAGAGTGCAGTAGGACAACAGCTTGCAGAGACCACCACATTTTACATAGGATATTCGTAATAGTCAAGACCTTCAGCTCACTCTCAAACGGCCCTCTTCCCGTTCGAGGCCATCCGACAGGAGAAGGTCTCACCATGGCCTTTGAACGCTTGATGCTTGAGGGTGAGAGGACCTCGTCCTGGTCTGAGAGAGCCCAGGGGGACGTAATGCTCAGTATGCCCCTACATTGGTCTTACCATGACCCCTACAATCACCACAGCCAACAGAATCTCCAGCTCTTATTCGACCCATCCTCGGGGATGACGTTGACTTCAGAGTTGAAGTCTGTTACGATTTTGGTGACTCCCAACTCCGTATCCGACCAAAACCGTCGACTACGACCGAAGTCGACTCCGACCCCGCAGTCCTGCAGCTACACTGCACAGAAGTTGGAAAAAAGCTGTACCTATGGTTAACAGCGGCTTACAGAGGACCACACGATTTTTTAGAGGCAGGGCTGCTGGACTTGGTGACCAGACCCTAACTGTCCTGGTATCAAACGTGTTACGCGGGATGCAAAATTTATGCGTTTTGGGACTGTTTTGCCAAGAGTTTTTGCCAATTTTCGCGGCGCTTCGCGCCGCCAATTCATGCACAGGTAGAAAGGAGTGTGACTATATAATAACGCCTCCACGCGAGAACATGAGAACATGTGTATTGTGTATGCGTTACAAGTAGTGCATAGGCCTGAAATTGTACGGTAAACTAACTAACTTTTGGGTTTTTAGTCAGCCAATCCGTCCCCCCCAGTCAAAAATCCGTGGCGACGCCCCTGTCTGAAGCATATCAGTCGTTTTCACGACGGGCTACCTCGCCTCGCGAATGCACTCAATTTGACCAAAGCTACACCAAAACTCTTCTTTCAGAATTCAAAAAATTCTTTCAGTGTTTTAATCGAAAATAATGTTTGATAATTTGACAAATGAGGTAGGGGTAGGTATACCTACATGTAAGCATCTGTGCAGCCCAAACTGATAACTTTGAAGAAACACACTACATCTAATTTGACCAAATCTGCACTAAATCTGCACCTAGTATGCACCAACCTGAAATCTGGATCATAGTCCTGTTCCAAAATAGTGAGCACGACAATGCTTCAATGTTTATTGAACGCTCTTATTCAGTCTAAACACAAGCCGCCCGGCGCCCCTCTTAGTTCGTTTTTTTTTCTTATTTGATGGACAGTGGAGAACTTAGTTCTAAAGATCGCCTGTTTCACACGGATAAGGCTTACAACATTTTAGGTACCAGAAACGGTAAACACGTCCTTTATACTGAGTTCGTTTATATTGTTCGTTGCTTACGCTGTTGAAAGAAGAAAACAAGTTCATTTTTCAGATACCTATGGCAATGCTTTCTTGTTATTGACACGGTCAAACCATTTTTCACGATTGATCTTTATTTCGTTAGTCTTGATTTTCAAAGAATCATTTATATCACACTGAATGAACGTGTTAACTCAGCCTGATGATTGTAAAAGTCAAGGTATATTGAATTGTAAAGGCAGCCACCCGTGACAGCTTCTCTCAACTCCAGCCTGTGTGTTTTTTTAAAAGGATTTCTGTCAGATTTCTTTCTTATATATTATTAACGATCTGTAGGACATAACAATTTACAAATCACAAAATACCTATAGGGCTACATCATTGACTTGTACCATATCATCGTGCAACTCAGATGCATCTTTTGCCAACTAGTCCTCATTTTTCAGCATTCTTTCTTTTCTCTTCGGCTCAGAGCCTTTGCAGATTTTCCGGACAAATTATGCTCTACTAAGAAAAAGACTCAGAAAAGCTTAAGAAAAAAAAAACAGATTCCAGGACTATTACATGTTGAACTGCATCATAAATGATAGAATGTGTGTCTTCGTTAGCGTTGAACTAACCCAGCAGAGGTTACTATTATTTTACTTATTTAGGGTGCTAACAGTTCGCAGGACATGACCGGACGAATGCATTAATTTGCCCGGACGAAACATCGTCCTGAATTCATCCATTCTCTGCTCAAATGAACTGGAGCTTGGAGCTGATCTGTTGCACATTGCCACATTTTACATTTATCTACTCCAACAAGCATAAGCGGCGGAACGGGGAGGGCACCGGGGCACAGTGCCTCCCTTTGATTTTGGCATTTTAACCCGCGCCCGGCTGGGGGTCCTGGATTTCCACGCCCTGCTGGGGGGGTGTTTGAACACCCCCCTTCTAACTCGGCTCCTGGGCCACGTAGCGATACGCGGAAGGCAGCGTTCGAAAGAACGTCAAAAATAATGAGGAAATCACTTGGGTCAATTTTTGGTCAGGTCAAAGGTCAGGTCACCAGAGGTCATTGAAGGCAAAATTTCGCCGATTTCCAGGTCGAATGTCGACAATTTCCAAGAAGTCAACGCATAACTCGGGAACCAATAGAGCTACAGCGCCGCGGAAAAGCGCATTCGATAGCCCTATTAACGCCCTTTCTGAGCAATTTTCTCAGATTTGACCTAACGTCAACGGTTTTGCCTGCAGGGGGCAAAAGCTGCAAAAATAGCAGATTTTTTTGGAAACAGTTTTTCTGCAATAACTTTTGACCCAAGCATTGTACGAGCTTACTTTTACCAGCATCGTGTTCCTCTCGTCAAGACGCATCGAATGAACTATAACATGACCTTGAAAGGTCAACCTGAAAATTTGACCTCAGGTCAAGGTCATGACCTGACCTGAAAGGGTCATGTTGCATATCAGTCGATCCGTATCGTCGAGCTGAACACATCTAAGGCGTTTTCATCGCTCTAGCATGCCTCTATCAAAAGTTATTTGCGAAAAACTGTTAGATACCATTCGTGACCTAAGATGGCCTCAGGGCATAAACAGGGGTCACGGACACCATTTTCATGTTCAGTGTGTCTAAACCACTTGTAATTCAGTGTTTGGGAGTGTTTATAATGTCTTTCGTCCAAAAGAGGCGCATTTCAATTTTATCCCATTGACTTATAATGGGGAGATCGCAAAATTGACCTGACCTTAGGTCATCGATATCAAAATTCTGAGATATACATTTTGTACATGCTACTGCTCTTAGCAATCGCTGAAAGTTTCAAAGCGATCGGTCACTCGGTGTAGCTATGGCAGACATTGAAACTTTTTATGAGGTGAGGTCACTTCAAGTGACCTGGTGACCTGACCTTGAATGACCTTGGTCTGAAATTTTCACAACACGTGTAGAATTGATGTATGATAAGGTGGAGCGCCGCCGTTTTTGAGATATTCGCGAAAAACCACAAGGGGGGGTGTTCAAACACCCCCCCCCCCCCCCAGCAGGGCGCGGGTTAACATAAGCCCTATGGGCGTTGCATGGAAAGAATGGGATCAAAAGTCGGCAGTGCCCCCCCCCCCCCTTTATTGAAGGTGTTCCGCCGCTACTGCCAACAAGTCACATAATCCAATAAATCTTCCATGTCTCCAGCAACAAGTCATACAACACAGCAGGTGTCCTCTGTCTGTCTGTCTGTCTGTCTGTCTGTCTGTCTGTCTGTCTGTCTGTCTGTCTGTCTGTCTGTCTGTCTGTCTGTCTCTCTGTCTCTCTGTCTCTCTCTCTCTCTCTCTCTCTCTCTCTCTCTCTCTCTCTCTCTCCCTCTCCCCCTCCCTCTCCCCCTCTCTTTCTCTGTCCCTCTCTCTCTCTCTCCCTCTCCCTCTCCCCCTCTCTCTCTGTCCCTCTCTCTCCCCCCCTCCCCCTCCAGGGACCGTCGGCTGCCCCCCTCTCCAGCGGCGGGGTCATCCCACCTCGGGTCTCGACTCCGTATCCATACGTCCTCGGGCAGTCGGAGGAGGAGGTCGTGCCGCGTCCCGACTTGTGGTCGAGACTCTGGACAGTGAGGATTCACCGCGTCGCATAGGGGAGATGCAGAGAGAGTGGAGAGAGTGGAGAGAGTGAGAGAGGGCGGTGGTTATTATCGAAGCCATTTGGTGATGATACGGGAGTATTGTGAACTGACGGAAGTGGCTCTGATGGAAGGATGAAACTCTGGTGGTGAAACGGATCACGGTCGGTGACGTGGAATTGACTTGACGTCAGGTGACGTTAAACGAAAGCAAGTGACGGAATCTTGGTAACTGACAGAAAAGTGATCACGGGCTGAGACTCATTATAAGAAATTTTAGCAGCATCTGTGGCTGTTGAAAAAAACGACAAATTAAACGCTGAGCCACAAATACACTCCAACTGATTAATTTTGTCAAATCCCTTTCATTTTCATATCCTCCTCTCTTTTTGTCAGAGCATTTACGGGATCATTAGTGACAACTCAACGTCAGTTATGAAAATCTGTTATCTGTTTCGGATGAATGAGATCTCCGACCGCCACTACGCCTTAACATTCATTCAAACGCAACGTGCGTGAAACTTGCCGCGTGTGAACGCTACGACGTGTGAACACTCCAAGAGCGGAATGCCGCGCGTAACAGCACGACTCGTGTGAACATCACCCCAAGATCTCCACGTGTGAGCAATAACACGTGTGAACAGTGTCTCGTACACCACGTGTTGGAAGTCACCACGTGTCATCAGCCATGGAATCCGCATCCGCCGAAGACATGTGCGCGAATGAGACTACAAACATGTTTGGAGGGTTCGAATTCGCCAACTTCTCGTACCCACAGAAGTACGATCCGCTGGACTTCAGTACTGCCGATCTTGTCAAGGTCAGGTCAAGGTCACTGGGCCTGGGAAGGGGGTGGTAGGGGATGGTAGGGAAGGGGGTTTAGAGGCTGGTTAGGGGTGATATTTATGTTTAACCCTCGCCCTGGCAGGGAGGGTCGATGCGACCCCCCCTAAGGTTTTTCGAAGATAGCGTAAAAACGGCGGCGCGCAGCGCCGCCAAATTTGGCACAGCCTATGGGGCAACCTTTTTACATATGACCTGAAAATTTCAGGTCCGAGTGACCTAGGGTCAGGTCACCAGGTCAGAAAAACCGGTACAAGGTCATGGTCAAATTTCAATTTTCTTTTTGCACCTGTCCAACTCACAGTTTTGGACTGATTTCCTTCAAACTTTCAGGACGTGCTAAGTTCACCGAGCTGTATAACATATAGTTCGGGTTTTTTGAGGTCACTGACCTGAGGTCAGTTAGAGGTCATTACGTCGTAATGTTAAGCCTATGGGAAAATACTAAATTCGGAAAATACTGGAGATATCCGCTTCGTTCCATCACTTTTGTGCTTTGAAACCACAGTACTTAACAGCAGGTCACTTAATGCTTCTTTGTTTGGTGTACTTATCCATGGGTCAGGTCAAATGAGGTCAACTGAGGTCAAATGACGTTTTTGCCAATAACTTGGCACATAATGACGCTAGAGCTTAAAAAATGATATCATTGTGTTCCTGGTGATCAGCCGAATCGAATAATATGCGATATGATGCAATTTGGTTAACTTGAACTTAATTTATAAATTTAAGTTTACTTAAAATTTAAGAAAAACTTTAAGTACACTTAAGCAAGCTAAAAAGTATATCAATCGACGCGCCTTGACGTGCAGAGTTCACTGGTGCTTTTCGTTTTGCTCTATCTTAATTAAATCAAAAGTTATAAGCGAAAAACTTTTGACCTGTTTTTTTATTTATTTATTTCACAGTTCGCTACCCATCCACGGACACCGTGGCTATTCCGGGTAGTACGTCAGCAGTACACAAGGTTACACAGGGAGTAGCACACATACCACATTCGGACACAAACCATGCTCCGTTCACTACACGATGCACTATGTGACCTGAGCGCTCAGCAGGTACCGGCGCAGCTCCGACTTGAAGCGGGGCAGGCCTAGCTCACGTGTATCATGGGGCAGTTCATTGAATTCCTTCACGACAGAATACATGAAACGCCGCCGTCCCGACTCAGTGCGAATGGCCGGGGTGTGAAGCTGCTGTACTTGCCTCGTCTGCCGCGAGTGCAGCTCACCACGCGTCACTGTCAGCCCATACAATGTGTCTGGATAGCCTGTCAGCATGATCCGCTTCAGGAGCATAAGGGAGTGATACCGGTACAGGTTGTGCGCAGACAACCACCCCAAGTCCCTAATGACGTCACTGATATGCTCATGCTTCCTTCGACCCGACACAACCCTCGCGCCAAAATTCATCAGCCTCTGGATGCGAGCCATCCGTGTCTGGTCGCAGGAACCATAGACACTAATACAATACCGGATCACCGATACAACCAGCGCCTCCACGATCGTTACAAGCGCCTGCCGCGGCAGGCTATGGCGACAGTGACTCAATCCGACGAGCATGCCGGTACAGCGCCGAACGACATCGTCAACATGTGAAGCGAACGTCATTTGCTGGTCGAAAACCACTCCCAGGTTCTTCAAACTGGGGCAGCCGGTGACGGTAGATCCCATGAAATGAACGGAGATGGTGGGTAGTTGTTTCAGAATTTGTCGTGAGCCAAATACTATGAGTTGAGTTTTGTCTGCGTTAATTTTCATGCCATTTTTGCAGAACCATTTCGAAAGCGAGTCTAAGTTGAGCTCCATCGACCGGACAAGGGCGGCACTGTCACTGGGTCGTCCAAACACTGCCACCTGACAGTCATCGGCGTACTGGACAAGACAGTCACTGTGTGGAAGCGAGTCATGCCTGTGCAGAGGCAGATCGAGCGCATAGACGGAGAACATGAGTGGGCCCAGGGCCGATCCCTGGTAGGTTCCTATCGGGTTCAGTAGCGGCTGTGATATGACTCGTTCGCCATCTGGTGTCTGAATCAGGACTCGCTGGTAGTGGTCTGATGGATAGCTGCTGAACCATCGAGTGTCCACGTTATACAGATGGAGTTTCCAGAGCAGGCGGTCATGCGGAATTACATCAAAACACTTTGACATGTCCAACAAACAGAGAAGTCCGATTTCGCGTCGATCTATGGCTTCTAAAATTCGATCAGAGATAGTGACTAGTGCTGTTTCGGTTGAATGATGTGCCCTAAAGCCGTGCTGGTGAGAAGAGAACAGGTCATGTGAAGTGAAGTATGAAGACAGCTGTTCATAAACTACACGTTCCGTGATCTTAGCGATAGTCGGCAGTATAGATATGGGTCTGTAGTTAGAGGGTTCAGTTGACTTAGAGTTTTTCTGGATCGGATGAACGTAAGTTACTTTCCGCGCCGCTGGTACAGTGTGCGAGGCAAGACTGGAGTTAACAATGTGCGCGACGACATGACACAGCGAGTCCCAACACAACTTCACAAAACGCATGCACAGGCCGTCGTCACCGCCCGCTGTGCTACCGTTCATACTCGCCACGGTGTTAGTCAGACTCTCGGGAGACACCGGAGTCACATCAAACCGACCGGTGGTCACACGCGTCAGACGCACCGGCAGCTCCGGTCCGCTGGAGTCCACCTGGCGGGCTACTCGGGCACCGACACTCACGAAATGCCGGTTCAAAGAGTCCGGGTCGGCACTCGGCGCGACTCTGCTCGGCTGCTTCGCAGCTATCACCGGCTGGACAGAGCGCCACAGAGAGCCTCGGCCGCTTTTTAGCGAAATTTTTACATTTAACCCTCCAAAACCCCCCTAAATATTGACCTAGAGCAACCAAATTTGCACAGGGGCGAGAACTTCAGGGGGCCCACCTACCTACCGAATTTGGTGTTTCTAGGTGCCATAGGAGCCAATCGCGAGGGGGGGTCGCATCGAACCCCCCCCCCCTGCCAGGCCGTGTTATGAAAAATGCCCTGCCAGGGCGAGGGTTAAGTGGTATGCAACTCCTGGGAATTCGGAAGTAAATGTTCAATTAAGATCGATATTACAATTCATAGGATGCTCAACACTGCCTTACGATTTTCTGACATGCTACTTTTAGCACAAACATTGCTTCCAATTTTGCTTAAAAAAGTTTATTTTCTTTATTTGAAACTATCTACTTTCTACTTAAAGGAAGGGTGCCACCTTTTGGACACAACGCAGTTTTTACAAGATTAGCCTCACATGAACCTAAAAACCGGCTTCACTTACCTATGCTCGAGACGGTCAGCATTGAATCCGCACGTGAAGTTATCATTTGCGAGTTTTGCTGCCAGCATTCGGGCAGGCAAAAATCTTCAGCACTATTTCCTCGTCGTGTTAAGGGTATTTTATAAAACATGAAATCAGCAAAGGTATGTATAAAAGTTATACTTTTGAAGCATGTTTTATCATTTTGAAAGGGTATATTTTTTCTTTATGGTATACACTTAAGTTTTAAAATTTTAATTGGGAAGTTTTTCTAGTAAGTTGCATGAAGGGTGAAGGGTTCCATAGATCTCTTAAACATTGTAAAGGAAAACCCTTTACTCGACTTATTTGATGTATTTATTTGATGTATTTATTTATTATTATTATTATTATTTGATGTATTTATTTGATGTATTTTATTGATGTATTTATTTGATTTGATTTTTGTCTCAGTTGCGCCATCAATGCAAATGGCAGAATGATATGTTGCCATGACAACAGGATATGCCAGCCGTCCTAGCTGCCACATCAAACGACCTTGAGTTGTAGTGGTGATATAAACAACGATCTTTTTTTTGGCCAATGTATTAAATGCAATGTTTCGGTTTTTTGTATATTGTGGACGCGCTAACCACGTCTAAAAATTCAAATAAGTAAAATAGATTCATAGAACAAAAATTTCGGAAGGTGGCACCCTTCCTTTAATTATTTCTTGTCTTTCTTTTTGACATGAAAATACCACCGTTTGTTTTGCATGTTTTTGTGAAGTTTCAACTGACTAATGCTGAAAAAGCTTTACAAATGAGTTCTCCTTAATCTAACTATAACTCGTGCCACTTCGCCCTGACATGTTTTTCGTTTCCTGCAATATCAGCTCCACTTTATGAATTTGTGACGTCAGAGTTATGGATTAGTGACGTCAGCAATGCAAACATTGGATGCATATGGCATAATGCATATGGATGAGGCGTCTGCGAAATTTGATTACCGAACCTCGGCGGCTGCACTTCGGTGATGAGACGAAATTTAATATTTACTGAAATTCCAAACCAAATCATGCCAATATTCCAGTATTCCAGTAATCCACAACAGGACGGGATTGTTAATGAATGGGTACATGAGCCGGCAATGATGAGGATTACAATTCCAAGGATTATTGGTAGGCAGAAGTTCGTAAAAATCAGTTTTCGCTTTGTGTGACTGGATAAATTTTGTGAACTTGATACAAATTTAGGAGTTGCAGTTTTGAGGGGCCGAGGTGTGTAGGTATTGCAGTTTTTTACATACTCCTATGCAAGATTGTGTTTTACTAATTAAATGCTAAATAGTGTCAATGTCCAAAACAATTACGACTAGCATTCAGATCACCTTTGCTCCAACTCTTATGATTTTTATCACTACCAAATTCTGCGTAATTTACATCACAACGATTAGTTTCCTCCTAGAATTATGATCATGCACGATTGGATTCCGAGATTGCATCCCTATATGCTTGTTGCGAACAGCACTTTTACAGAACACGGAAATGAGATTTTATTCCAGGTTATTTGGCAGGAGATTAAATTTATTCGGCTCGAGCTGCCGGCCCACTCCAGAAAGTCATGCATTTTGCAAACAGAAACACAGAAACAGCAAAAGCCACTTGCAGTTGATTACATTTACATGATGAGAGAATTAACATTTCAATAATTAATCTGTACTTTGGGAAATTTCATAATTAACGGTACTCTACCGAGCAAGCTTGGAATATCAAATCGCAATAACCTCAGTTTAATTACAACCATGGTGTACATAATTAGCAGCATCGCAGTACCAGATATCACTATATTGGTGTTAAGCACACTTTACCACATGCCGAGATATCCCTTTAACATTAGCACGTGCATTTGGGAAATGGCTTCGGCCCGCCTCGGCTAATGTTGAAGGTATTTGGGAAACGATTCGGCCCTAGGGCTTTTTGATTTTCCCAGACAAAATTTTACTGAATATTCTGAGCGGAAGAACCAATTTCAAAGAAGATATTTACGGATTGCGTGTTCACTAACAGCAACAGCAAAAGTAAGTGACTGCGTGTTTACTTACTTTTGCTGTCAACGTAATTCAACTAAACAAGGTTATCGTTCCAATGCCAATGTATTTATTGCTGCAGAGCATGGTCGGAAATCGGAATAATAATTATTTCTACATAATGCACGCAAAAAAACGATCAATTTAAATGCGTGAAGCATCTTAACGTGCCACAATGAAACATTTGATATTGTTCCAGCTGGGATCCAAGACGCGTTTGATTCAGCGTTTCACCCAATTTTCAGTTTTCCTCACGGTTTCCTCACTCTTGTTGGACTCCATATCTTTATTCTAACTTCTGGCGCTTCACCATCTTCATCCTCAGCTTTTTCAAACCCTAAATAAAGGGGAAGTAGGAATTTCATCTTTCATACTCAACGCAGCCCAATAATGAAAAACACAAAAAATAATCACGGTGACTATAAATATGAACATAGTACTAATATAATATTAACACAATATTAAGATTAAAGTGTAAAATATCAAATGATTATGATATTAACTGTTGCACCGGTACGGCATGTGGTAAATTTCTTCCCAACCTTGGGCTGTGAAAATGCAGTTTTATTCACCTCGGTTTTTTGCTACGGACCTCGTGCCTACCGGCACTCGGTCCTCCGCACAAAAACCTGGGTGAATAAAACGCATTTTCCCAGCCCCGGTCGGGAATATATATTACTGAACGGCTCTGGGAAAGAAAAATGGAAACCGAGGTCTTTAAAAAATTGTAGGCACGAGGCGTAGCCGAGTGCCGGAGATTTTTTGAAGACCGAGGTGTCCATTTTTCTTCCCAGAGCAAGTTCAGTAAGATATTTCCCATACGTCGTTTAATATCTATTCAGAAACTCACAATTTAATTATTGAAATCACCTTTTTTAAGATTTTTATCAAAAAAAACACCAGAACTGTAGGTCATCAACCCGTGCCGGAAAACAGTGCAGGAAAGATCACGTGCAAATGTTTCCCGAACGGCTAGGATAATGCTAAAGGGATATCTCGGCGTATGGGAATATATAATCCTACACGTCCTACACTTTGAAACACGTCCACCAAACTGCTACCGACTGAAGCCGGGTTTACGCCGCTAAAACGATTTGATGAACTCAGGCTAGTTCAGCAGATGTGTGGGATTGCTCGAGATGAACAGCACTTTAGACAAACGGCTCTATTTTCGGTAACGCGTGACTCATTGATCAGAAATCCTTCACTTTAAAGGCTCTGTCAGGGACGGATTGATCGACGCAGCATCAGCAATTGAAATGTAGCTTTTGTAGAAAGGGGCAATTCAACTTATCGGTCTAAGATATTGTATTAGACGTGATTCACGCCGTTTCGAAGATCGTTCGATCAAACATCGATTGGTGCATTTATTTTGCTTGTAGCCAAGGGATAGGTCATTTACTGAGTTTACGATATACCTAGGGCGAATGGGGACGGCTTCCAAATAATTTACGGTTATGGGCTCTAGTAAATATAATGACGCAATAGCCTGTAACTGAAAAGGTCTTTCATGGTCATTTTTTTGTAGTAGCGACTCTTGACCTTTGAAGCGGTTAGTGTAGCAACCACTTCCAAGGTCCTCGACTCACTTCATGTAGTATGAAGTGGCCTTTAATTAAAACGAGCAGCATGAACCTGGCTTTATACGCTCTGTTTGATATGAACCAGCTCTTCAGCATCCTGTCAAGTTTGTTTGTCTCCCGGTAACCCTTTGAAGTCTCGTGAAAAGGAGGAACATTAAATCACGGAAGAGGAAATGGATGCGTTGATCTTTTAGAAGTTGAAGATAAGGCCATAGGGAGAGATGAAAATAGAGTTATTTTGACATATTTCATTCCCTTTATTGTGAACTGTTTTTATATTAGAGAATTAAATTTAGTGAGGTGCCTACGGATACGTGGATAGAAGATAAATGCAGCCACGTTAAACATAACATTTTCTCTGTTTAACTAGTCTCTGTCCATTCAAAAATTCATTTCAACATCCATGGCCATCCTTTCAGCGAAGTTCCGTCCCTACGTCTTACAATTTCCAGTTCGACCCGCTGTAGGAGCCCCTGAACGTAATACCACACACACGTGGATATGAATAGAAGGCTTATCGCTGATGCTGGAAATGCTCCGAGGTGAAACGCAAATGTCGGATTCTTTCTGAAGCATGTGGCGAGATCAACCCAGGGAGACAAGTACCTAAAAGGTTACGGATGGACGGGGATGATAGTTATGATGAATTAGGAAAAATGGGTGATTGAGATTTAAACATGCAATGCGGGATGTAATTTGTGAGGTGAAACTCACAGGTTGTTTCTTCTCTCTCTACTCTTACAAGCATTAATGATGGGAAGAATTAATGAGTTATATTCATATCAAATTACAGATAACTTATTCCTATCTAAGTAGGGGAGAGTGGGGATAACTGGGACGCGGGAGAAGTGGGACACCTTCAATATCTTCGTGGCCGATTGGACAAACAATTTTGTTTTTGCATATTTTCTCATGAATTTAGTCGGGGCACGTCACATCCAAGCGGTTTCCTTTTCCGGTTGCCTGTCTCTGAGATATCGAGTTAGGGTCTAAAATGTGATTTTTAGGCATTTTACTCTAATTCAATTTGCCGCTTATTCAGCGATGTGAAGTGTTCAGGCCGTTCACCTTTGGATATCAGTTAGGTTATCTTAATTATGCAGAAGCATTTTTTATGTATGTTATACTTTTTGTGTGGGAGAGCAGCTGAAATAAAAAGACGACTTGGGGAGGACTGGGACAACGTGCCTAAACCCTGTCCTAGTTCTCCCGCATGCAAATGCATGGGAAAATTTTCCAGGATACTCAGTGCTGTCAGTGTAATTCAAAAAAGATAATCGAGGTGATTTCTTTAAGTGTCAATTTTAAAAACTCCTTCGTGATACTGATGGGTCATCAAATTTTAATTGTATTCCATTTAAATCACATTTCTCGACCAGTCCCAGTTCTCCCCATCATCTGTCCCACTTCTCCTGGACGTGTCCCAGTTCACCCCATTGTCAACCTTTCCTAAAATTTAAATTTTAGAAGTAACACGTGAACAAACACGCATAAAAACAGTAAAGAATGAAGAAGAAATAAACCGTTTACCAGTAAATGCAATCAATTTATTTAAATATTTAATATTCTATTTTTTACGATTTTTCAAAGTTGACGTCAAAATAATGTCCCACTTCTCCCCAGTCTCCCCAGCATAAATGTTTTGCTGTATCGTTAAGCCAATAGCCTATAAACATATCATATCTACTCATATTTCTGAAATGAAATCTCACATCTCACAGGCAGACATGCACATTGCACAGTCATTTCGAATACCGCAAATAAAACAACTGGTGAAAGTAATTGCCCTGCCATATGCAGCTGACAGCAAAGCTCTGTTCTGCGCGTCACTTAATCCGATACCGGAATTTATTATCTTTTTCTACTGTCTTTCTCATCAATGTCACATCATAGCGTGTCTTGTCTAGCACGTATCCCTGGGGATGGCAGTAATGTATATTGGCCTTTCGATAGAAGTTCTCCGTGTTCGACATTTCCTCGGTATATTGGTTGCTTTTATAAGATAATCTCTTATGAGGAGCAGTTTATTGTGAAAGGCAAATAAACCGCATATAGCAACTAAACCCAGTAAGATACCACATGCGTTATCACGCCAGTGCGTGGCAGTTTCATATGATATTTTAAACGTCTAAAATCCCGGGCATAATAAAAAAGCAAACTGAGTGGAAAGAGCCGAAATATCCAGTCGTTTGGTGCTGGCTTATAGACTAACGGAACACTGTTATGCTGTGAATGATTATGTCAGCATAAATCTAGCTTCACTTGTCTCGGCTTTCTTTCCCTCTATCCTTCCTTCGCTTGCTCGTTCCTTTCTCAATTCAATTAGCAATGTTTTTTACCTACTAGGTAGCTATCATGATAAGTGATATTGAATCACCAACAACTTCCCCAGTTATGCCAAGACGTCACCAATTACCTTCATCCCATCCTCATCAGACTCACAACCCTGAACCCTCAGTACCTCTAGTGACATAATTTCACTCTCTCCAAATATTAGCTCACAATCCTACTCCATCCAGTGTCATAACCCCCCCCCCAGCCCCCTCCCACCACCACCCCAATGACGTCATATTTCTCTCTCTTTTCCCCAGATGGTCGCGTACGGCATCGTCTTTTTCGTCTCTCTCATCGGCAATCTCAGCGTCGTGGCCATCTCTGCTGCCAACTCCCACATGCGGAGCGCCATAAATGCCTACCTGGTCAATCTGGCAGCAGCGGATATCTGCATCGTGCTGTTTTGTATGTGGGTACATCTGGTGAATAACTTGAGCGAGCCGATGTTCGTGCTGGGAGCATTCTGGTGCAAGTTTAACGGATTTGCGCAAAGTAAGTGAGATGGGGGGAAGGGAGGGAGGGAGGGAGGTTGGGGAGGGGATGAATGGGAGGGAGATAATAGGGATGAGAGGGAGAGAGAAAGGAAGGAGGAAAGGTAGGGATGGGAGGGGAGGAGGAGGGGAAGTGGGAGAGAGTTGGGGGAGGGAAGTTGGGAAGGGATGGAAGGCAGGGGTAGGAGAGGAGAGAGAGAGGTATGGAAGGGACAGTGTTCAAATGCTGTTACTGTCATACAAAGTACAATTATTCACCGTGGCTTATCAGTCATCATGTATTCAAGGACATTTGACAAATTTTCCATACAAAAAAAAAGACGTCTTTTGAATAATTTCACCAAATCTTAAACATATCACACTCAGCGTATCTGCGTATATGTGTTACCAGCAGTGCTTAAATGTCACCTGCCATGACTGGTGGCCTCGGGATCTGACACCTACGGCCAGATATTTTAATTTTAGCCATCAGGCGTTCTGCGTACACTCCCCTCCCCGCCCCCTCCCCGTGTTCAGCCTGCCTCCCCCAGCGGACGATTGTCAAGTGCCGGTGGTGTGTCGGTGAATGTCTAAATGCTGCACATTTGTGGGTAGATGGAGTTTCACTTGAGGTAGCTGAGCGGAATTCGAGAGTGACAATCAGATATACATAGAACCTGTTTCCGTGGGCATCAATGATTCGGATCAGCCCATTTAAATCGTATCATATTCTCGAACTCTTAGTTACATGATATTATTGCAAGTATTCCAAGTATTATTAGGCTTACATAATCAGTTAACCCCTTATTTTCATTTTCATATACTGTCTAACTATACTGTATTAGCTAATCCATTTTTACTGATCCGGATCAGTGATGCTCATGGAAACGTGGTCATAGTCATTTATAGTGTCATGATACTCAGTCGTAGGCGACACTCAGTACCAGTCCGCGATGAATATTTCCATAGAAAGATTCAAACTACACTAATAGTCGTAACTAACCCATAACTAAACGTGGGATAACGATTCATGAACGGAGGCACTCATAAACCATGCCTACACAGACTAACCAGATCTACCAGTCACCTTCATTCTACTTGTAGAATATGGCGGCATATGCCGCCATATCTCCTAGAATAATCCCCCTCCTCTTTGTTCAGCCAATTCACAACCTCCATTCCGTTCCAATAGTCTTTCCAGTTCGAACGTGTCCACTCGTCAGGTCAAAGTTCCAACAATGGCTTCAAGTCAGAGAAAAATGTTGTGGCGCAGTTCACCTTTTCTAGCGAAATGGTCAGCCCCTTCTGCCAGAATGCTTTTTCTGCACCGTGGAGCGAAAAAATCGCAACCGCGGCGTGTTAGCTGATGTGATTTCGAATCTCTAACGTTCAGTGTTTATTTTACACTTGGCCAGGTGGCGAAGAGGGAATGTTTCTTTTCTGCACGGGTGAAGGTAATTCTGGTGGAAAATAGGAATGCACTGCAATGCGTTCAACAATAGATCGTTTGGGCCGATAATAATAATTTTAGAGTTTATGAGATGATCGTTTACTGCAATATAGAATGGTCGCCCGATAATAATTGCATATAGACTTTACAGTCTTTGCATTCAGTCTTTACCTATACCTATATAACGGAGGATTGAGGACTTGCCTGGAAATCGACAGCAGTTTCAATGTGTTTCCTTACTCATCAACAAAACTTAAGTTTTGCAAAACTTAAGTTTTGTGTGAATTGCTTGCTTAGATATAAGAACGTGTGCCTTGTTAAGGCATACGTTGCTGCGCGATAGGTTGAAAAGATTCCCTGGGCTGTGCTCGGATCAGGCAATCGTGATCACCAGCCCTACAGCTGTGCGAAGTGTAGATCTTCAGTCAAAGATGTAAAACAAGTCGTTACTCTCAAATTCAGCATTGGGACTAGTTGGGGCATTGAGATATTTCATCTCGTTTTCAGTCTGATTCTCACCTTGTTGTGCATTTTTTGTTTGTTTGAACATCCACCACAGCATTGCACTACATACACCGGAGTATATTTCAAATTTATTAAGCAACACCAGGCAAAATTGTGCATGTGAATACACTGACCTGTATAGAAAACGCTGAAATCTAATATCCAGCTTCTTAGAAGACCACTTGGTACGTGCCGCGATTCATTCTTCAGGCGACCGCCATGACCTTCCATGGGTTATTGAGGATGTTACATGAGTCTCCTTTCATTGCGTCTTTGAAGATTCAGGCTTGCCGAAGTGTGTGTGTGTGGGGGGTATTTGACAATGTTCAGCTATTGGAAATGACACGTTGCCTTTGTGCTGGGTTGATGACTGATGATGCTCGATACATGTATATTGCTATTTTTATGTGGGGTGTAAGTTCATTCAGCAACAGAAATTTCATTCATTCCAAAGTTACAATTGTATTGAGCTATTGATTTACTGTTTGTAGCTATCCCAAGCCATTGATCCCGTGTGAATTGTGGTTCAAAATATGTCACTAAAGCATGCACCACCAGTTTAAATGCTGAACGATTGCCCATCAATTTATCCAGTATAAGTTCAGAAGCACATCATCCATTACCACACTGAGGAATGTATTTCATGTGCCAGTTGGCAGTATCTCGGTGTTTATTCAGTCTGGTTTGCAAGGTTTCGACGTCCTCTGTTTTTATTTAATAACGATTTTTTATTTTATTCAATAACGAGATATTTGATCCTGATGTGGACACCTTGGAGCTTGGACCCTGAGGCACTTTGGTCGGTGGCATGACAGTTTGAATAGGCACTCGTGATCACTTGCTTTCGGCTCTCAAACGTGTAAAACTACACTCAATGGAGCAAAACAAGTCGGCCGTAGTACTGGTAGGTACTGGCAAGACGGCCTAATTACTGGTGTGGCTGCAGTCAAGTAGTGTGGTGAATCGCGCACGGGATTTGTAGGAAGGTACACGTTAAACACTCCACTCTGATGCTCTAACATGATATGTATCTAACTCAAAGCAGTGTGGTGTTATGCTGATGATTTTCAACAGGACCGTTATACTATCTCAGCATGCCTTACATATCACCTCGCGGTGTTGCATGAGTCCCAAGTCCCCCAAATCTCTACCTCCCCCAACTCTTCTCTCTCTCTCTCTCTCTCTCTCTCTCTCTCTCTCTCTCTCTCCCTCCCTCCCTCTCTCTCTCTCTCTCTCTCTCTTCCTTCCTCTTCTCTCTCCACCCGACTGACCGTCTTGGTCACCAAAGATCAGATCAGTTGGAATGCGAGCTCAAGCCACGCTCTAAGTGACCTGAACGGGACCCTTGCCAAACATTTGCTCCGTCACGGTCAAATTTGTCGAAGAGCCAGACCGACTTTTTTCTGGTGATTGATCAGTAGTGTCTCGTTCGATAAGGGTCATTTACCGCCTGAACGGTGCTAAACTTAGCCCCTACTGGCGGCACCGGGAGGCGTCTCGTCGCCAAATGGCGCGTGTTCTGATTTGGAAGCGAGTGGAAACAATTGGCTTCGGACGTGGCGGAACTAGCGAGCGAGTCTAATGTGAAAGGAAGAGCTGGATCGCCCGTGGGTGGTATACAAACAACACTGAACAAAGCCCGGTTTACACGGAACGAAATAAAATCACTTTTGTTACGTACTTCACTGAGTGCGTTTCTGGCTCAGTGGAGCGATGATTGTTTATTTTTGGAATGAAAAATGCTCTTTGTTTATCTATCACAAGGGAAATGTAAAATTCGCCATTGTGCCTACTGTTTACACCATTTCAGATGTAAAATCTTGAAAGCCAAGCTACAGGCACGACTAAAAATAAAATCACACCTGTTATACGAGTATGCTTATGAAGACAGCTCTCTCTCTCAAACAATACACAGATCAATGAATCCACGTTCACCGCCAGTTTCAGGACGGAGCTTTATCGTTCCTGCATTTGAAAAAAAAACAGACGCTAAAGGATATGACACGGGACGGGACACAGCGACATGTGCAACTGACCGGATTTCCCACACCCTCCCAAACATTTGCATGCTCCACGTCTAAACCCGGCTTTACTTCGTCCGCAATTCCCAAAGCTATACTCCGCCAGCGGCCATATATCACACGGGCATATAAAGCGCAGTTCACATGACCGAACCACTACTGACCTTGACCTACTTTGGCAGTCATGGCCGGCTGAGTCCAAACGAGATACATGAATATCTGATGGACCGAGACAAATCGAGAGACTGATGCGGGGTGGACTGACTGTCCCAATATGGCCGTCGTTACTCGGGAAGCTGTGTTTGGGGGTGGATTTATGGCGATAAGGCATGGGTTATTTGTTTGTGTGGCAGTTTGGTTTTGTTTACTTATGTGAGTGGAATTGTAATGATAAAAACGACGTTTAGCATCAATGGGGAACCAGAAAGGGATTTTTAATTTTGAAACGTGATCTGTGCACGAATGTCCTAGACCTGAGGAAATGAGAACATGGCTCTTGACTTGCTTGCGGCTGGTACAGTTATAAATTTAACTTTTATTCAGGGGCGCATCCAGGAGCTTCATAGGGTGGAAGCAGTCAGCACAGGGGCGGCACATTTTTCGCCTTCGGGGCGGCACTCACTTCACTACGGAGCGGCACTTCGACTTGAGGCGGCGGCACTCTGACTTCAGGGAGAGAAGCAACATACTCTGAGGGTTAGATATAAATTCAGAGAGTTATTACCAGATATTATTATGAAATTGCTGAAAAGAAACGCCAATTTCCGTAAAGTGCACTCCACCGCCTATCAAAAACAAAATGCCGTATCAAAAAACAAATGCGCCACCTACAACGGCGGAGGGCGGCATTTTTTCTATAGGCAAGGGACTTCGGCTCCCAAAGCCCCCCCCCCTGGTTCCGCGCCTGCTCTTATTCGATATACGTATGTAACTCAGGAAATTATCCGAATTATGGATTTCTGATTGTGAAGATCAAATAATTCAATTTTGCAACTTATAATCTTGTGATCCCTGCATCCAACTAAGAAGGATCAACGCAATATTGCTCAATTACAGGATGCCTAGCTGTCTGAAGAAGATGGGTCGATGACCGAAAACTATTTTTGTAACAGTAATTGATTGCCCTTTCTCTATTATTTTCCCTTTGACTTTCTCTTTGACTTCACTCTGACGTTCCACGAAAAAGCACAAGGAGGTACGCACAGCGATTGATTCTTCAAAGAACACTTAATTCACATAAATGGCAACCCATTCACGTATATAAGCCCTTGATCATCTATTCACAGTCATCTATTCAAGGCCATGATTGCCAATGATTCGATGGTGTGATTTTCCCTAGAAGAACTGCAAACCAATTACCAGAGATTACAAGAAAGCAGTGAAGCATCAATATGATTGGCATAATTGATGATATTGCGATATTTTCAGAACTATGATGACTGATGAAATTCTCAATAAGCTCAGGATCATGTATATGAATGAATATGCAATTATCGCCATTCATCTTATGCCTATTTGTAAGCCGTCGATCCGTCATCGGCTTAGAAACACGAGATGCATGGTGACAAATTCGCTTATCCATTTCTTCAAAATACTTGAGACGAATCGCGGATTGTCGGACTTCTGTCCCCTTGATGTGAAGCTTACATTCAACTTAAGACGGGTACGAAAGTCTTACTGCTAGCATCTTTAACTTTTTCATCTATTTATAGACCGGGGATGCATGAGCTGAGTAAATGTGCATTAAAAACGGATAACAATGATGAGCGAATAGGAAAGTCCGTATTTTTTGCTCATGTATCCCAGGTAAAACATGCATTTTCAGCGCATTTCTTTTACTTCCTAATGACGTCATCTAACCACCGTTCTCCCCTTTTTGTCCCCAGTGACGTCACTAACGGCCTCCGTTCTGACACTGACGGCCATCGCCTGTGATCGCTTCTCCGCCATCATGTTCCCGCTGCGTACACTGCGCATGCGCGGAGTTCATCGCTCGACGGCCATCATTGTTTTGATTTGGCTGGTGTCTGCCGCGGTGGCTCTGCCTCTTCTTCTTTATCGGGACCTCATGGAAGTACAGGTGAGTGCCGGTAGAGATGTCATATAATATAGACATAACTCTTGTTACTATTATAATAAAAGTAACCAACTATTGAATTTTGATATACTCATGATCTAAGGTAATTAGGGCATTGGACATTTAAAATGCATGTTTTGTTTTTATTTTGGTTTCACTTAAGTGTGTTATTATGAGCTAGATTGTGTTCAATTGAGCTCGTTTATCTCGCTGTTCACCAGCCTTGGTTTATTTATTTTGGTACTTGGTCATGCTTTCGGCTGGTGCTTGTTTGATAAAAAATATAAGTTTTGAAATCGAGCTTGTTGGTACAGGTGGTGCCTTTCGTGATGACTTATTCAGGAAAGCCTGTGAAAATCTAGCTAACAATGGCCCCACATCTCTCGGGCCCCACACATTCCAGAAAGGGCTGAGGGTCTTCTTCCTATGTGAGATGAGAGATCACCAGCCATTTCTTTTAGGGGCCACACTGGTTCCCGCTGGCCACAGAGATATTAGTGCTAGTCTGAAATGACACAGCACCGGTCTGAGAGTCCTAATACAGTTTTGGTTTCCACTGATCTCACGGATCTCAACAGGGTCTCGAGCCATGAACTTAACCAAGTTTATGCCGTTTCCATGCTCTAAGATCAAATTAATTACTTCACTGAATCGAAACATCATGCCGAGAAGTTGTTGATCTCACATAACAAGGCTTCTGAACATGAAGTTTAGTTTTAACAGGCTGCATATCTATGAGCGTCGAACAAAGTTTACACATTTGAATTTAACAGCCTTGTCTTTAGCTGTGCAGTGCCGTTGCAGGCTTACGGCTCACCTTAAAAGTTTTCCAAAGTTCATTTTATGCCTCGTTACAGTATTTTATTACGGCTGCTATTGTTATTTACAGTAAATTGTGAAAACAAAAGTCATCGTTCATCTCAGTCATGGAGTCTGCCATATGTTACACGCCGTCATTTTGCTGCTTCTTTATTGGTATTCGTCTTTTGTACATCTTTTAGTTCGGTGCACACAGTGAACAGTCCATTGTAGAATCACGTCGCATCCTGCACCAGAGCCAATCTGGCCCATTGAGATTCCAGTCGCTCTTTGACTCTGGCGCCTGCTCTGTCTATTCACGAGACCCTGGCGACGTCCCATGGCTTAGATTTTGTAAAATGGACAGATTACAGCCTGTTCGAGCTCATGAAGCGAGTCTTCGGTGCCAATGCAAATTGTACATTGTTACATAAGACTCCGTGAGCGCACATATAATTTTTTGCAGAAATTAGAAATAACCATGATGTACGAGCTGTAATAATGTTCTCTCTCTCTCTCTCTCTCTCTCTCTCTCTCTCTCTCTCTCTCTCTCTCTCTCTCTCTCTCTCTCTCTCTCACACTCTCACTCTCACTCTCACTCTCTCTCTCTCTCCATCTCTCTCTCTCTCCATCTCTCTCTCTCTCTCTCTCTCCATCTCTCTCTCTCTCTCTCTCTCTCTCTCTCTCTCTCTCTCTCTCTCTCTCTCTCTCTCGCACACATACACCCAGTACACCCGTCCGCATGCCCCCACATAACTTTGGGGCCAGCACAATCACCCATTGCCCAGACGAACGGTCGATATTCGATCTTTTCGTCAGGCACACGTGGCAGACATCACTTGGCACCTCGCTGTCTAGGCACTGATTAATAGCTCCGTCCGCTAGGTGCAGTTTGGTGAACGCTAGAGACGGCCCCACAAGTGTGGTTTTGGCGAAGAGTAATGGGAGCTGAAGGATGTGCTTATCAGGCTGAACATAACGCGAAACATGTGCATTGATTATGCATATTTTAGGTACGACATTATAGCGTTTGTTAACTTTCTGTAGGGATACTCACTACTTATTCAACCATTTTGATCATTTTTTGGGTGTAATTTGTATCATATGTGCTATGTTGAATCCGTATGCCTCGCTATTCAGTGAATATTGACCAGTGAGTAGTAATGCCACACATCTGTTCTTCGTCTTCTCTCTCCCCTTTTGCTCTGTCTGTCTGTATTTATGTCTGTCTGTCTGTCTGTCTGTCTGTCTGTCTGTCTGTCTGTCTGTCTGTCTGTCTGTCTGTCTGTCTGTCTGTCTGTCTGTCTGTCTGTCTGTCTGTCTGTCTGTCTGTCTGTCTGTCTGTCTGTCTGTCTGTCTGTCTGTCTGTCTGTCTGTCTGTCTGTCTGTCTGTCTGTCTGTCTGTCTGTCTGTCTGTCTGTCTGTCTGTCTGTCTGTCTGTCTGTCTGTCTGTCTGTCTGTCTGTCTGTCTGTCTGTCTGTCTGTCTGTCTGTCTGTCTGTCTGTCTGTCTGTCTGTCTGTCTGTCTGTCTGTCTGTCTGTCTGTCTGTCTGTCTGTCTGTCTGTCTGTCTGTCTGTCTGTCTGTCTGTCTGTCTGTCTGTCTGTCTGTCTGTCTGTCTGTCTGTCTGTCTGTCTGTCTGTCTGTCTGTCTGTCTGTCTGTCTGTCTGTCTGTCTGTCTGTCTGTCTGTCTGTCTGTCTGTCTGTCTGTCTGTCTGTCTGTCTGTCTGTCTGTCTGTCTGTCTGTCTGTCTGTCTGTCTGTCTGTCTGTCTGTCTGTCTGTCTGTCTGTCTGTCTGTCTGTCTGTCTGTCTGTCTGTCTGTCTGTCTGTCTGTCTGTCTGTCTGTCTGTCTGTCTGTCTGTCTGTCTGTCTGTCTGTCTGTCTGTCTGTCTGTCTGTCTGTCTGTCTGTCTGTCTGTCTGTCTGTCTGTCTGTCTGTCTGTCTGTCTGTCTGTCTGTCTGTCTGTCTGTCTGTCTGTCTGTCTGTCTGTCTGTCTGTCTGTCTGTCTGTCTGTCTGTCTGTCTGTCTGTCTGTCTGTCTGTCTGTCTGTCTGTCTGTCTGTCTGTCTGTCTGTCTGTCTGTCTGTCTGTCTGTCTGTCTGTCTGTCTGTCTGTCTGTCTGTCTGTCTGTCTGTCTGTCTGTCTGTCTGTCTGTCTGTCTGTCTGTCTGTCTGTCTGTCTGTCTGTCTGTCTGTCTGTCTGTCTGTCTGTCTGTCTGTCTGTCTGTCTGTCTGTCTGTCTGTCTGTCTGTCTGTCTGTCTGTCTGTCTGTCTGTCTGTCTGTCTGTCTGTCTGTCTGTCTGTCTGTCTGTCTGTCTGTCTGTCTGTCTGTCTGTCTGTCTGTCTGTCTGTCTGTCTGTCTGTCTGTCTGTCTGTCTGTCTCTCTCTCTCTCTCTCTCTCTCTCTCTCTCTCTCTCTCTCTCTCTCTCTCTCTCTTCTCCCTCCCTCCTCCTCTCGAATATCTTTTCCTTCCCCTCTATCTCTCTCCCTCTCTCTCTCTCACTCCTCCTCTCTCTCCGCTCAATTGTCTCAACATCTAATCCCCCTGTTACTAACCCTTCTGAGAGCGTATTGACAATAACGGTACAAGGATTACTGGCAAATGCCCGGGGATTACGGAGAGCGTATTGGGGATATCGGCCAAATGGAACCTGAATTACCATCAGACGGAAATAAGTCTCAAAGGTTCTCCGCTTCACGACAAGGACAGTACTCTCACAAAAAAATACACTTAAAGATCTGAAGAAAAAAATGTTAATGGTATAGTGTTATCACTACAACGAATACCGTGGTTATTTTGTAATAAAAAGAAATGTTTGATGAGTTCATACAAACGTGTACCTAATATTGAAAGTAGGATCCTCGATACTTGCGGGAAGAGTTAGTGATGACCTTTTTGTGGAATCTCTTGTCTCTATTTCATCACTGCATCACTTATTCGAATTTGCCGAACATCTGTGATAGCCTAACATGATGCATAAAATATATTATTTCGAAAGTTTTGCCGAATTCCGACTCTTTTTATGGCATATGTCTTTGTTATTACTTAAAACATATTTTAACAGATTTTAACAGATTATCCACTCTTAGAAAGCTGTGAACAAGGTCTCTAAATGCTTGCATTCTTCAAGGCTGCTCCATCGCTCACAACTGTCCGCCTAGTGTCTACTCTCCACTGACGTCATATCTTTCCACTGACGTCACGCCCCCACGTGTCCCCAGTGGAAGGATGTGGTGGAGGTCACGTGTCAGGACTCGTGGCCGGTGGCGCACGTCTGGGACCCCCTGCTGGGCAGGTGTACGAGGACCCACAAACACAAGATCGCCTACTATACAATGGTGAGTCGAACAAGATCGCCTACTATACAATGGTGAGTCAGTCGTACAAGATCGCCTACTATACAATGGTGAGTCGAACAAGATCGCCTACTATACAATGGTGAGTCGAACAAGATCGCCTACTATACAATGGTGAGTACCGAGTTGACAAACCGAGTTGATCGATTTGTGTGCTTCTTATGTGTTTGTTAGCAGAAGAGGAGAAGAGAAGAGGAGAGATCAGAAGAAGAGGAGAGAATAAAGGGAGAAATGAGAAGGAGAGGGAGGGAAGTATGAAGAGAGAATGAATAAAGAATGAATGAATAAAATATTGAAATATGGAAACCCGATATGTGTGAGGAGTGGGATAAATTAATTCCCACAATTTGCGTTTGAAAAGGATTTATTCACATGCCCACATTACCCTGAATTTGCAAATCATGTTAGAGCACCCAGCTTTCAGATTGTACGAGAGGCGCTCACTCTAAACGACGCATTAGCGACGCCGTCCCGCCCAGAAAGTCCGCTATAGCTGTTCAACACGTGGCGTGGATCACATTAAGATAGCAAAGTCATGCATTAACATAATTGACCAACGCGTATCGCGCAGCATGGTACTACGCAGTGCACAGTGTACCAAAATAGCCATCTCCTGGGCCAAAACTTTCCCCTATGTGTGCTGTAAACCAGTGGATTAAATTTAGCCACACTGTGCCAGGGTTGTATACCAATCAAGTCGATTGAATTGATTGATTTGATTCAACGCGTATTTTGAGTTGATTGGATTGAGTCGATTGACTTTTCGAGATGACTGGTTGACTGACTCGTTTGACTTTAGCGACTGGTTGACTGATTTGATTCCCGAAAATTAGAGTGACTCGTATGATTGAGTCGATTGAATGGAAAGTTGAAATAAGTTTTAGTTGACAAAAAATAATGACACCAATTGATGACATCAAAGATCACAAAACTACACTGAAAACTGCTTGTCATCACAACTGCAATATGGGGTAGATGGCCAAATAAAGAACAGGGCCTAAACATGAACAGCCAACTTTGACTTTCAACTGCAATAACTGCTCCAATCCTGTGATAGAACCTGGCCATGGATGAGATAATACCTGGCGATGCACCTACCTACCTTTCTGCACTCAGCAGGAAACTTTTTTTTTAATCCAGATGATAAAGTGCAAGGCCCTATATACTAATAAAGTGTGATTAATTAATAATTCACACCTCCACATCTCCTCAGAAACAACCCACTGAACTCTATAGATATCTGAAACCCCTACAAAAATAACTGAAACAAAAGCGTCGTTTTCGTCTCGTTAATTACGTTTACGTAAATTAATAGCTAATTTGCTGCATTGTTTAATTTGCAGCAAAACGTTTGTTGATCCTTTTTTCCTGAGAGCCTAAGCATAACATATTTAATATATTTCATTTTCCTTAAAATATTTTACCGAATATTATTAAGTGGTTTTATTTCAAATGAAATAATAATTAAAACGAAATTGGTGTTGTACAACCGATTTATTTTATGATGACCTACCATACTACATGATAATCAATGACGTCATCTTACCAAAAAATCAAAAGACGTAGAATAAGGATTTATAAAAGCATAGCATACTTATCGGCAAAACGTTTTGTCCAACGTTTTCTTTGTTTTTTCGCAGTCGCACCGTGCCGTTTTCTCGCGTTTTAATTTGTACCTACTTCCTTTGTCTTTAACTTATCCTGTGGTTCCAGAGTCCATGTCCTTTCCATTTCCTTTTAAATATATTTTTAATGCTCATCCCTATCCCCCAGTCCTAACAGTTTCAAATTGCATTGCAATAAAATGTTTTGAATTCTTCACACATAACCTATCTACCTTCGTTGGTACTGTTGGTAGCCAGTGACACATCTAGGCAGGTAAGTAGGTACCTACCTGCTTTCCTGCTGTCTTCATAAAGCATACCTAATGAAGTTGTCAAATTTGTAGCACATTTTCAACACTTTCATATGGTGTCAGTGTGGCATGAAACCTAGCTAGGTTCATTATGTTCAGGCCCAGGGTTCAATTCAGAAGAGCTCCGCATAACTCACATAATGATAAGAGACAGACGGGGGCTTTACATGGGGTAGATGGCCTGATGACTTAGCTGGAATATGGTCAAAATTAAATTGACAACTTTTAGGTGAAAGGTGGTGATTTGGGTTAAGGGGCGTTTGTTGAAGTCAACTACTGGGTTATTTTGCACCCATTAAATGAAACTTCTGCTCCAATTCTACCCATTGAACCTCAATATCATGATCCACCTGTCCATCACTATGTATCCTTCCTTATTACATAGAAACTTTGAATGGCATGGCAATTTATAATTTTAAATGACAATATTTTTATGTTTCTTCTGTAGGTAGGTAGGTAGGTAGGTAGGTAGGTAGGTACACCAGACTGCTATGGACACTTTTCCAAGTTGGTGGGGCAAAAAACCTAATGTATATCTTGGTTTGAGTCGTTTGATTGAGTTGATTGATTCCTTTCATTGTCGCGTTTGAGTCGATTGAATCAATTCCCGAAAACTGCTCTGACTTGATTGATTTGATTGGTTTCCCAAATTTGTCGTGATTGAATTGATTGCTATTGATTGAGTCGTATACAACCCTGCACTGTGCTACTTTCTGGTGGATGTCTGTGCGATTGGTCGGAATTTAAAAGCGCGGTTCACGCCGTGCTGTCGCCCAGCCTGTCAATGGTATTCGTCGGGCTAAAGGTCGGCTCACGTGTCGTTGTCACTGGTAGCGTGTTTCGGGGTGGTGATAAAGGTCGCGAGTGGACCGATGAGGATTTGGATTTTGTGGTGGGAGCGGGGTCATGTGAAGGGTTTGGGGCAGGATCAATTGAGAGGCTTGGAAGATGGGTATTTTGCGATATTAATATGCATTTGTTTTCCGATGCGGTATCTATTTAACAATATGGTGGGTAAATAGCCATTATAAGACCCATTACAAACCAATATCCACTGGGAGAACCAATGATCAATCAAAGAAAACGGGATTCTTCAGGCTAGGATACACAGAATTTGTCGTAAATATGTAAAATCTACACGGCCGAATTTCACGGACATTCAGCTGCACCAAAGTCCAAAACACCAGTTATTCAGTATGATGGCGAAGGTAAACATCCCCTAAAACCACTCCCGCGCCGGGAATCGAACCCGGGCCTTCTGGGTGAAAGCCAGATATCCTAGCCACTAGACCACGCGGGATCACGTTAGTAAATGGTAAGTGCAAATTAGTATATACTGCATCGGTTCACTCACTTTTGAAATATACTGGTTATCGGTGCCATCATTTTCCTCACCGAATTAAACAATGGCGGACTACAACGATCGGTGTTGGCAACACACGAAAACCGGCTAAACCAGTTATCACCGGATCCCCGCCCCAACACCACGCTCCCCATCCCTACCACATTTGTCTAGTTCGTTTATTCGTCACCGTATCCAACCATTCATTAGTCACCTTTCCCTCCCCTCATGTTTTCAAGCGCCGTTACGCCGGACATATCGCTGCCCCTCCTCCTCTTCCCCTCCCGCTGTCAGCTCTCCCCCCCCCCCTCGCCCCGCGCCGCTGCTGCCGGCCGATGCTGATGTTTTGTCGAAAAGCGGACCCGTCATGAAGCTACAGTAGGGCAGAAAGTGAGGCATTGAGACAGTGATAGAGTGAGGAAGACAATGAGACACAAACACTGAGACACTGCGGCAGTAAGACGTCTCAGTCAGTCAGAGGTGCTGAGACAGCGAGGCCCATAAAACAGTAAGATACTGAGACATTGAGGAAGTGATACACTGAAACATTAAACTAAAGCACATGACATCAGAACACTGAAAAACCGAAAACTGAACCAAACACTGATCCACTGAATCCCACCATTTTCCGTCTCCCCCAGTGATTGTTCCACGACCTTCATGAGCCACTGAAACAAAAGCAGTAAGACACTGAGCCAGAAATACATTCAGACACAGTCTCTAAGACACAGAGGAACTGAGATAGGTACTCAAATACTGAGATTTTTTTTTTAAATTTAGTGCGAACTTTTTGAATGGAAGGATTCACAAGGACAGAGCCCCCGCTAAGCGAAGCTTGTTGCGTTGGCCCTGCCCTCTACTCTACCCTCCGATCGTGCAATTCCTGTTCTATGGCATAATTTAGAGTCCAAAGTTTAACGTACGCACAAAGCCACGCACGGCCAGAGATACACCTAATGTTCTGATACACCCAGACGCAGAATCCCTGCGTCTTCGTCAGCGATTGTTCGGATTGTTCCACGATCCACCATGTTGTTGTTGGCTGCGGTCCCCGTCATTCTATATTGGTCCAGAACTGCCGCCTGGCCACGCGGGTAGAGCGCTGCCAAGATTGTCGCCAAAACTTGGATCAAGCCGTATTACTGCGGTGGTATTTCGAAGAGTTGAAAGGTGTTAGCGTCGTTTTGATGTGTGGGTAAAATATTGTTAGGAATTACATAATGAGACATGTGTTTGTAGGATCAGCAAGAGAAATGATGTGAAGATATTTGCAAAACTTTAATCTATATTGCTAAGGGCGACTAAAAAGTCTAGGAGTCAAAGTGGCGATTTTTCCTTTCATATCCGCACGTTTGTTTTCGTTCAGGGCTGACGTGCATTTTCAATAAACAATTTCCGCATCTTTTCACAAATATGCATAAAGTTTTTCGACCGTAACAATTACAGATGAGCCGCTGATTTTTAATGAGAACACATTGACACTTACCTTTTTTCCTACTATTTTTCCACACAGAAACCAGAAAAAAAAACAATAATCACATAAGGTGGTTGAAATAACATCAACACTGTGTGTTTGGCAATAATTTGTATCGACCTCAGTTGTTTTCGCTGCAGATCCATGGGTTTTCTTCCCCCAGCAAGACGTGTTATTTTAGAAATCAGTGTAGCGACAGGAATGTTTAATTTATAAACACTAGACGCCGCCTTCGCTGTTTCTCTCGTTTAGACGACAGTATAGGGCTCATCAGTAACATAACTCTGCCGGTGATATTCCACTGTGACGTCATAATGACGTCATAGGATCAGCGTGCCAGCAGAATGACGTCCTGATGTGAGAGGAAGGAATGGATGTGAAAGACGATACTTTTACATTATTTTGTGTGGCTGTTGATGAAATGTTCCTTAAATTATGGTAAGGCATTCGTTGGTGCTTTTTCAGTTATTTAACTATTTTAGCTGCTTTAGTAACATACTATGCTGCTTGCCGTGCCCCACCATATTATTTTTTTATTGTGTTTGGTTCCAGCTTATTGTTTCCATGCACGAGTACATCATTGCAATGTTTTCACAGTAGGTACTATTTATTAGCACTTCCATATTTCCGGTAGACACAAATAAAACAGGAAGCTGCTGCCTCCTGCGGCAGGAGTCCTGCCACAAACTCCATTACGAGTTACTCTGACTGTCATCACCCAGTAACGACATGCTCATGTCTTCATGACAAGCTTCAATACATCACAAAGTCAACCAACTTCACTGAATATGCCGAAGCCATTTCCGGGAAACGAATAGCCGCTTCCGTAATGGAAAACGTCAATCAGCATAGCATGTGGTAGGCGATTTGGCGGTTTTCGACCGGCTCCATATCAAAGCATACAAAATCTTATCATACAATCATCAAAACATACAAAATCGTAACATACAACGCGCAAAACCTACAAAACAGGCCGGGTAGGGGACAGTCAAAACATACAAAAGCGCAGCATACAAAATCGTGTCATACAAAATCGCAAGGTACAAAATCGTTTCACACAAAAAGGCAGTGGAAAATTAATGGCATTAATCAAAGTACGCATCATACAAAACCATTTCATATAAATTTAACTCAATTCGTTGTCCTTGAGATGTCAATTTTCAGTTGGATCAAAACCTACAATCTCAACTGCGCTTCAAGCGACATCTTTGTTAGAAGTTTGTGTAGTTACGAAATATTCCACTAGATGCCTCCTCTGTCAAAGCACAGCCAAGCTTTGCACGGCCAGCGTTTTTTGCTTGTTTATACAGTGAGCGCCGGTCTCAGAGCGACGGGGCGTCCCGGTGGCGCCGTCGTCCCCCTCCCTCAGACTGGGCAAGGTCTCCCCTCCCTCGGCAGACGGCGCGGTCCCAGAGGAAACGGCCAAGGCCGTGCCTGACTTACATCCCCGCTCTCTGCGGGCCGGAGAACGAAGTTGCGCTTGGTACATTGAGCAGCATTCTGCTCATTTTGACCATAGCTGCCGGAACATAATTCGTAAATTAAATTGAAAACTGCAAAAGAAATTTAACTGACTTAACCCTCGCCCGTATAGGGGGGGGGGGGTCGAACGGACACCCACCCCCATGTTTTTTCGCGAATAACTCGCGTAAAAAGCGGTTGATCGCGATGAAACTTTCAGTACTGTCGAGTCAATCAATTGTACACTTACCCTTAAAAGTTCATGACCCTGTCCCAAATGAACCTTGATCTGTGGCCTATTTTTCGAGACCATGTTTGGCCGGAATCGCGATTCGGCGTATGTCGGCTCGGATTAGCCGCGCGTTTGCAGTATTTTTGCGGTTTCAAGCGTTCAAACATGTGATATGATGTTGGTCCCAGGCATAATGGTGGGTGTCAAGGTCACCTGAAGGTCAGGTCAGATCATTGACCTTTGATGACCTAGGTTCACTTCTTCGAGTTTTACATGTTTCTAGGCTACTTTTTGGATCTGATTTCGAATTAAGCAACCATTTGAGCATTTACGAAGTTGTTTTGGTGTCTTTGTAACATGTTACGAAGCTGTCAGTAACGGCTGACACGTACTATGAATACCTGGCAGGACGTCTACTGATTGGCCTGACCTGACCTGACGTGGCCTAAATGCATTAAGACATCATCTGTGATCAAAACTAACACGATATTCGTGATCAGCACCCCGAAAAACCCTCATCAACCTCACTTTACGATGTTCTAACAGGTCCCGATTTTCCAGACTTGTGGGTCATTAACCTGACCTGGAAAGTCAACCAATGACCTAGGACCTTAAATTTTTCTCGAAGCTCTAGCTCGATCAGGGGCCAAACGGCAAGGGGGGGGGGGTGGTCCAACGGACCCACCACCCCCTACCTATACGTTTGAGGCTGGTAAACGACCAATACGGGCGAGGGTTAACCCGGCAGTTGCTGGAGTATTTCGCCACACACCACTTGCTGGGTGGGGGTGGGAGGGGGTGGTAAACTTTCCCAGCCCATAGCTCGAGAACCCATAGCCCATAGCCCATAGCTCGAGGCGCAGCGAAACGGGCGAGGCAGCAAACAAAATAGCGCTACGAGAGGCTTCTGATGAGTACCTTCAAGTGGAGTTCCGAGGTCACAGGTCGGTTCAAGATTATTTTAAATACCTGAAATTAGCTTTTAATAGCATGGACTTTAAACCTCGAACTGGGCGTCTCTCGTAACAAATTATGTCTCCAACGGACCCCCCCCCCCCCCCATATACGTTCGCGGCTGGCAAAACACCAGTACGGGCGAGGATTAATGACTTATGTGTTTGTATGCTCTTTGAAACCCCTTCCGTGACTGCGTTTTCAGCCGCTAGCATATAATTGGGGGGGGGGATTCTGTTGGATCCCCAATTGTTCAGTCCCTAACCGAACTATAGCTTCGCGAAAACATGAACGTCCTACCGTAACTAAAGGAAGCCGATGATACCCGATTTTAAGATCGCCGGTCATTAGTTGGCATTTCAATTCGGGTAAATGACTTAAAAGTCAGGGAAATCGTGGCCTATTTCAACTTTTTTAAAATGAGGTTGTTAGTGAGTTTTTTCGGGGTTCTGATTTCGAATTTCGCGCTAGTTTTGATCAAAGACGATGTATCCGTGCATTTTGGGTAGGTGAGGTCAGGTCAGCGCAACCATTAGGCGTCACCGCCGTCATCCAAATGGGTGTTTACCGCCACCAACAGCTTAGTTACACATAAAGGTATGATGTGGACTGTGGAGTTTGTTAATGCAATAAGTGAATGAGAGCTTCACTCCACAAGAAATCGTTCGGGTCGGAGCTTTCAAATTGTATTTACAAAACTTGTCAGCGAGTCGTAATCGGGTTCAGGGGGTATCGGTCGCAAAATATGTAGCATAGACACTAAAACTATTTCTTACAATGCACAATGGGACCGGAGCGAGAATTAGCGCGACATCGGTACTTCTTCGTGTTTTGTGCCCGCTTTTCACATGAAAGGGATGATAGAATCATACAAATGGTAGTCGGTGTACTTTCGAAGCAATTCCTGATAAATTTAATTAAATAATCATTTGTCATTTAATTAATTAATTAATTAATTAATTGATTAATTAATTAATTAATCAGTTGACCTGCGTTGACCTTGACTCGGTTCAGTCATGTGATAAGATGGCATCACCTGCCAGGTCAAGTCATGACGGAACCAGAAATTCCCAGCAAATAATGTAGCTACCAAAACCATGATGGGAATCTGATAGCCTGATGGACTATATAACAAATAAAGTGAGGGTCAGAAAAGTGTATCAGACACTCCGATAGCAGGTACGGATATTTCCGGACAAAACTTAAATATAGTTGGCACTTGGCAGCCTTGTTCGACTCCTAGGAGGATCTGTCGATCTGTTACTTCCAGCTTCCGGCCGGCTCGTGGTAACCGCGCACGGCCAGCGCCGGCGACCTGAAGTAAAAACAAAAATGCCCCTCATTTTCGATGTAGCAGGCTGAAGCAGCTAAATTATACATTTTCTGAAAGGCAATTGATCGGTAAAGACCATATTGATAAAAGAAGAGCGCGACCTAGCGGGACGTTTCATATCGGCATTCTAGAATGTTTATAACAGTAAAATTAACTCACAATTTTAAAAGCACCTACAATAGGGTGGTCCACATCTACATGGTAAAAAATAAAGTTCGTCAGATTCATCGGGCCGGGTCGGAATTCTTGTCGATACTATAGTACAAGCTTCTGTGCAAAATTTCATTAAGATCGGATGATTTTTTCCCGTCCCGCAAAGCGGTCAAAGTTTCCATTGTACAGGTCTCGCGGGTTTTAGCGGTAGGTGGCTCGGCGAGCGGGAGGGCAACCAGTTCCGCCTCTGTATCGGTGACCATTTGCTCCGCCCAGTTACTCGCTAGTGTGTACTACGACACATAGTAAAGTGGGGAGGGGAGGGTTAGAGTGGCAGCCTGCGTCGAGGCTAGAACCGGTTTCTATCGTCTGGGCCGGCGACACGGCATGCGGTCAGGGGACGGGGAAACAGGGGCGGATCCAGCTCAGAGGTTTGGGGGGGCAAACCATAAAAATTTATCGATTCTTTCCATGCATCGTCCATAGGCGTCCATAGGCGTCCATGCCGTTTGGGGGGGGGGGCAAATGCCCATTTTGCCCACCCCCCTCCCTGGATCCGCCACTGCGGGGAAAGGTCAGAGGTCACTCACAACGTGCAGTACAGTAGGTCTATTAAAAAAGTCCCCAGCACCAGTGGGCGCTGCCTTCGCTGAGCCGAACCCCCGTCTGCCCGTCCCATATCGCGCCGAGCTCAGGTCAGGAAGGGTCAGCGGGACCGCTCGGTCCGGCCCGCGGGCGGTGGACGGGCGGCCGGTAACGCTTTCCGCCAGCCAGCTGTAGAATCCAACAAACGGGACGGCCACCGCTCAGCGCAGCGAAACCGGTGTTAAAGAATGGCAGTAGATGTTCATGGCCGCAATGATTATGAGATAGTCATTGTTAGCCCGTGCCCCACAGAAATGCCTAGACTCTCAAGCCCTGTTGGAGGGGAAATGGGGATTGGCCATCATTCTTATACCTAACTCAGCTTTGGGCATTGGTATTCGAAGTAGCGTCAAAAGTAGCAAAAAGAAGAAAAGATACTTCAGCCAATTTTAGATCGGGTCAGAGCAAAAGATCATGTCACCAGAGGTCATCGATGATAAAATTTTGCTAGGACAGGGTGCGTTGCGCGCACCGGTGCATTGGGTTTCCAATTTCCATGGATGCATCAACAGACTCGGAAGCTCGTAACGCTAGCGTGAAGCCGAATTCATATCAACCGCCGCAACAATGCATGGCAGCGCAGCGCAGCGTGCTGCAGCGCGGGGCCGTGAAACACCGCCGACGGCTATCCATGTGTCAGGGCAATCCAACCCACGTGATGGGCTCGGCCCCAGCGGAGCATGAGGCCCAGGACTCCCGCCCAGGGCCCCTGTCTCCCCCTTCCTGTCATCCTTCCCACTCTGAAATTGACCGAAAGAGCCTAACCTAACACAACAAGCAGCTCGTTTACCGCTATGTCTGAAAAATATTGTCAGATTTAATTAAGGTCAACGGCTAAGCACGTAAATAACAGCAACTGCCATCATCGGTATTATGAGAAAACCAATTGTTTTTCCACGAACACTGAAAGTTTTAAGCTAAACTTGCATGAAATTAATTTTACCAGCCTCGTGTTCCTCTTATCAAAACGCTTCGAATGAATCAAAAGTTGATCTTTAAAGGTCATTTGAAGAATTTGGCCGATGTTCAAAGACATGACCTGACCAGAAATGGTCATGATGCATAGCAGGATATAAGATCCAAATCGTGGAGCTTTACAAACACTTTAGATGATTTCATAACTTAAGCATGTCTATCAAAAATATTTATTACATGGCTCATGGGTAAGCTGGGTGTGTGATCATGCTTATGAGTATGTTGAACGCAACTGATAATGTTCTGTTGGCCACAATTTCTATATTTAATTTATCCTCCCGGATTTCATATTTTTGTTAATGACACCTTGACGATGTCGAGAAAAAAAACGCTTAGGAGATTTGACAGCCTGAGATACATTCAGTATAAGGAAGGGTCAAGGGTGCTAGATTCCTTCCGTCCTCGCTATCCCCAGGAAAAACCAATCTGCATCGCCCCTAATCTTCATGCTTCCCTCTCTGGACTGGAGGTCACCCCACCAGCCCACCTGTAGTTGATGTCGGATCCATTCCAGGACACATAATCCTCTTCGGGTGACCGTTTGGGAGACGACTGGAACGCCCCGACATGGCAATCGTCCCACGGGACATCACGCTTCCGCAGATCACTGTCGCTGGCTCGCACAACCAAATTACTGAACCAGAGCATAGTTATGTCATAGCTCTGCAAGGGCCTTCTCAGACCGAAAAAGATGGCTCCCAACAAAACAAACAATTTTCTCATTCAGTATTGTATCTCATCAGGCACCACATGTTTTCAGACTTCAGAGTGTTTATTATGCGTTCCGTCAAAAAAAAGCGCAGTTCAACTTTCTCCCATTGACTTAAGCGATCTCAAAATTGACCCGACCTTTCTGTCAGCAATGTCTAACTTGCAAACTAAACGTTTCAAATACATATACTGTTGCCCATTGAAATCGCTGAAGGTTCTAAAGCGATCGGTTAGTCGATGCATTTAGATATGATGAGCACAGGAACTTTCCTTCATGAGGTAAGGTCACTTGACGTGACCTGGTGTGTTATGACCTTCAATTGAAAGACTTGGGCGGAAAAAATGGGTCATTTAAAATCTTAAAATGTTAGATTTTAACAATAATTGCGAACACTATCCCGGCCAAATAGTGAGTGAGAAGGGAGCGATTCCCCAACCCCATGTTTAGATCCTATAATTGAGCTAAGAGCTTTGCGGAAAAAAACGAGCGCTTGCGTCGTTACGTGACGCAGCGACTGTTACCCCATTTTAAAATATCAGTGACCTCTTAGGGCAGGTTAAGGGCCCCACGGCATTGGATCGGTTTTTGGTGAAAACCTTCGCAAAAAAATGGTCGCATTATCGTCATTTCGATACAATCGTGTTTTCTGTTCTCAGACGCGTCGATTTATATGCTTTTTTGCTTAGGTGAAGCAATTTAGGATGTTTAGGTCAATGTCATGTTAGGGCAACACAGGTCACGAAGCTGTTGGAAGGACATGTTGCATAACATTTGATTCGGCAAGTCTTGCAGAGTCCATTGATGGCTGTCCCGACTGGCTAGCTCATTTTGATCGGGAGTTATTGACGAAGCACTCCTATTGACGAGCACTCCGTCACGCAAGGTAAACAATGCAAAAGTGAAGCATTAAACCTTGCCAAGAATGTATTAAGTCACGATTTCATGTGCTTGAGGTATAGTTTTAGCCCTCGCCGGACCTATTGGTTTTCTACATACGCGCCGGCCGAGGGGGGGGGGGCGGGTACGACCCCCCCCCTCGCCGTTTCGCCCCTGGTGGAGCTAGCGCGTCGCGGAAAAAACGAGCGTGTGCGCCGTTACGAGACGCAGAGATTGGTACCCGATTTTAAGGTCCTAGGTCAACCGGTGACCTCTGAGGTCAGGTCAAGTGCCCCAAGGTACGGTTCAGTTTTTGGTGAATAACTTCGCAAAAAACGGCCGCAGAGCGCCGATTTTGGCAGCATCGTGTTTGCCTCGCTCAGGCGCGTCGAATGATATACTTTTTGTCCGGGTCAGGTCAACTTGGGGTGTTGACCTCAGGTCAAGGTCAGGTCAGCACCCCCAGGTCACGAAGTTGGTCGAAAGAGATCATGTCGCATATCATTCGATTCGGCAGGCCTTCCTGAGTCCATTGGTGGCTCTCCCGACTCGCTAGCTCAATTTGATCAAGAGTTATTGACGAAAAACTAATATGACCTTGATGACGTCATAAATGACGTCACACAAGGTCAACATTGCAAAAGTGACGCATCTAACCTTGCAAGGAGTGCATCAAATCACGATTCTGTGTGCTTGAGATAGTTGGAGATCGTTCCCGGCGCCAGAATAGCAGTTTTCATTTTTCCCCATTGACTTATAATGGTGAGGTCACGAAAATGACCTGACCTCATATGACCTTTAGGAAAAATCCGAGATATACAAGTTGTGGGACTCATAATGGATACTAGATCCTGCAAGTTTCATTTCCCTGTGACATCTCCTCTAGCAGTGAGGGCGTTGCGAAGTTGCGACATCTGAAGACCGTGTAGAGGTTCACTTATGACGTCATAGGTCAGTGACCTGACCTGACCCAAAAACGCGGTTGGTGTCAAAAGATGCGGCTTGGATCAAAGGTCAGGTATGCCAAGTTTCAGATCTCTATCGCCAGCGTGTTCGGAACTATTGCGAAAAAAACCTATGGGGGGGGGCGGCACCCGCCCCCCCCCCCCCCTCGGCCGGCGAGGGTTAATATATTCCTGCCCGGGGCCGGGATGATTCAATAAATGTCACCGAGGTTTTTTAGCGAAAACTCCGAGGGCCGTTAGGCCCGAGGTGCTTTTCGCTAAAAAAGCGAGGTGACATTTATTGAATTCCCGGCCTTAGGGCTGGAAGGTGTTTCCCATACCTGCCAAAAAGCTCACAACTATAATTGATAGTGACGTCAGCAGCCGTGTGGTTCAACGCGTTTAACCACACCCCTTGAACCACACGGCTGGCAATATTAAAGCACTGCATTAAACTTTGAAAAGTGTGGTACAGTGCACGTGCCATTAAAATGCCTGGATGTCTCGATTTAATCATGCAATGTAGCAGGTATGGGAAAGGCCATTTCCGACGCCAAATTAACAGTTTCCATATTTTCCCAGTATAGCTTATATGAGACTAAGTGCATTACGGATTTGCATCATTTTATAACCGACAACCGTGCAGTCTGAAGAGGTTTACTTAAAACGTCATAGTTAACCCTCGCCGGACCTATTGGTTTTCTACATACGCGCCGGCCGAGGGGGGGGGGCGGGTACGACCCCCCCCCCCTCGCCGTTTCGCCCCTGGTGGAGCTAGCGCGTCGCGGAAAAAACGAGCGTGTGCGCCGTTACGAGACGCAGAGATTGGTACCCGATTTTAAGGTCCTAGGTCAACCGGTGACCTCTGAGGTCAGGTCAAGTGCCCCAGGGTACGGTTCAGTTTTTGGTGAATAACTTCGCAAAAAACGGCCGCAGAGCCGTGATTTTGGCAGCATCGTGTTCGCCTTGATCAGGCGCGTCGAATGATATGCTTTTTGTCCGGGTCAGGTCAACTTGGGGTGTTGACCTCAGGTCAAGATCAGGTCAGCACCCCCAGGTCACGAAGTTGGTCGAAAGAGGTCATGTCGCATATCATTCGATTCGGCAGGTCTTCCTGAGTCCATTGGTGGCTTTCCCGACTCGCTAGCTCAATTTGATCGGGAGTTATTGACGAAAAACTAATATGACCTTGATGACGTCATAAATGACGTCACAGAAGGTCAACATTGCAAAAGTGACGCATCTAACCTTGCAAGGAGTGCGTCAAATCACGATTCTGTGTGCTTGAGATAGTTGGAGATCGTTCCCGGCGCCAGAATAGCAGTTTGAATTTTTCCCCATTGACTTATAATGGTGAGGTCACGAAAATGACCTGACCTCATATGACCTTTAGGAAAAATCCGAGATATACAAGTTGTGAGACTCATAATGGATACTAGATCCTGCAAGTTTCATTTCCCTGTGACATCTCCTCTGGCAGTGAGGGCGTTGCGAAGTTGCGACATCTGAAGACCGTGCAGAGGTTCACTTATGACGTCATAGGTCAGTGACCTGTCCTGACCCAAAAATGCGGTTGGTGTCAAAAGATGCGGCTTGGATCAAAGGTCAGGTATGCCAAGTTTCAGCTCTCTATCGCCAGCGTGTTTGGAGCTATCGCGAAAAAACCCTATGGGGGGGCGGCACCCGCCCCCCCCCTCGGCCGGCGAGGGTTAAGTGACCTGACATGAAAACGTGGTTGATTTCAAATGATCCGGCTTGAATCAAATGTAAGGGATATGAAATGTTAGCCTTCTATCATCAGTGTGCTTCGAGCTACCACAAAGAAAAATACATGGTGGCGGCATCCACCCTTTTTCTCGGTTGGCGAGGGTTAAACCTCGCTTCGAATTATTGCAGATAATGATGCGACCAAAAACAAAGTATTTATCTGAGACTAGAACGGCCGCTGACTTGTTGGACAAGATCCCCAATCCTAATTTGCTAGATGGGAATAAAATAATCGGCATATGATACATATATACCCCTCGATGTGCCCTCGCGCTAAGTCAATTCTAATCATCACTGTCGCTTTTTTATCCGAGATAATGTCGCCGCTAAACGGGTTGTTTTGTTTGCTTGCTTGCGTTGAATGGTCATTACGGATGATATTATTGAAGGATTATGATAAACATAATAGGAATGGGCAAGGGAGGATATGCACTGCAGTCCAGGCAGTGGCGGCGGAAGGTATTTTGGGATGGGGGGGCACACCTGATCCTTCCCGGAACCTAGGGTACCCCCAAATCTAGTTTTCTCACCGGTTTTAGGCCACTTATTTTTCACCTCTTGGCCTTTACAACAAAAATAAAAAATAAAACATTTGCAAATAAGTGAAATAATTAGTCTCATCTGAGTCAAGAAACTACCTTTTTGGTAACCTGGAATAAACGTTTAAAGCTTCCACACATGAGCTGTCAAGTCAGGTACGGGGACCCGCAGTTGCTACTGTACAGCGACCCTGAGTAAATTGTCCCAGCACCCTCACAGGGAACAACGATAAGCTGTCAGAGGGCACGCACAGAAAACCTCAGCTGCTCTTGTGCAGGGACCGGCAGTCGATATCAATGTTATCGGTTGTTACTGGACAGGACAGACGGCTAGAGTTGGGGTTCGTGTACAATAGCAACTGCGGGTCCCCGTACAGAGGGGGATTTTTTTACTTAAATAGGTATTGTCTTCCATTCAGCTTTTCTTTGAGGCCCTCGGCCGCTAATATGGGGAGGACAAGCTGCCCCGACGGTTCCTGGCCCTTTGAAACTTTGCGGGGGCAGAGACCCCCACGGCCCCAGAGTTGTGGGGGCAGGCTGCCCCCATGCTGCCCCCCGGCTCACGCGCCTATGCCGGCTGGCGTCTGGCAGAGTCGCGGGGAAAGGCCTGTGGCACGCTCAGACGCACTTTCGTGACGTCCGTGCCGCCTGCCGGGCCACTCGCGTTCCGTCCTACTCTTCCAGACTTCGGTTACCGGTAGCTCGTAGATAGCTCTGCTTGATTTCTGAGCATTATGTGTGGAGGGCGTTTGGTGGAAATAGTCCGTCACGGACTAGCTCGCCGGATAGCCCGTCGTGAAAACGGCTATTATCAATCCAAGTTACTCGCTATATCAACTTAATAAAAAGGTACTCAGCCAAACTGGCATATGTTCCCGACGTAGGTAGTATGGAAGTATTGTGGTACTTCGTCGATAACAATTTTGGGGGGGGGGGGGCAAAAAGATATGTTTGCCCCCCCACCCTGGAAGATGGGGGGGCGCCGTGCCCCCGCTGCCCCCCCGCTTCCGCCGCCACTGAGTCCAGGTATTTAATTTATATCACAAAGGCATCATTTCCGGCATCGTGCAGAGTCATCTTCCCCTCCTCTGCACTGCGGCATCGCTGCGCCCCACACACGGCGTCCTCACTCCACGGCCGGCCGCCGCCAACTGACCCACTCGCCGGGCGCCGCGACCTGACCCGTGTCACTGCCGCGGCCTGCGCAATAGAGTCGGGGCTGGAATCCGGGGGTTCGGCCAGCCGGCCGCCTCTGGAGCGGGGGACTTTTTTAGTAGACCTACTGTACCGCGTCCCGTCCTCTCTGCGTGCTGACCAGCGCACGACCTCGGCCGTTGGCCAATCGGCATTGAACGGTCAAGGCCACCAGTAGCCAGCGGGCGGGGTGAGCCGACAGCGTGCCGATCCATAGTCGTCCAAAGTTTTTAGCCGCTTACCATGGAGGCCGGGAGACGAGTGCAATGCTATTGCCTATTTCATGGGAACAGGTTGTTTTTTTTCGTTATTTTTAGAACAAAATCAATGTGAGCCGCTACAAAAGCAAAAAATAAAATGGAATATTCCATAACTCGCACCCATATCGGTGTTTTCGCAGGCGCTAACGTATGGGCGGGGTGGATCAGACCTCACAGTTGATCGGCTTCTGATCAAACTAGAGCTTCATGAAAAGAAGGAACATGTTGCGCGTGACGAGAGGAAGCCGATGATACCCAATTTTTAGATCATACGTCAATCGTTAACCATAGGTCACACGTTGACCTTCCAAGCCAGGTTAATGACCCAAAAGTCGGAAGGATCGAGACCTGCCTAGAAGTTTTTGTTTGTTGTGAGCTTTTATGGTGCTTTCGGAATAAGAGAGAGAGAGAGAGAGAGAGAGAGAGAGAGAGAGAGAGGGAGAGAGAGTGAGAGAGAGTGTGAGAGAGAGAGAGAGAGAGAGAGAGAGAGAGAGAGAGAGAGACAGGCAGACAGACAGACAGACAGAGAGACAGACAGACAGACAGACAGACAGACAGACAGACAGACAGACAGACAGACAGACAGACAGACAGACAGACAGACAGACAGACAGACAGACAGACAGACAGACAGACAGACAGACAGACAGACAGACAGACAGACAGACAGACAGACAGACAGACAGACAGACAGACAGACAGACAGACAGACAGACAGACAGACAGACAGACAGACAGACAGACAGACAGACAGACAGACAGACAGACAGACAGACAGACAGACAGACAGACAGACAGACAGACAGACAGACAGACAGACAGACAGACAGACAGACAGACAGACAGACAGACAGACAGACAGACAGACAGACAGACAGACAGACAGACAGACAGACAGACAGACAGACAGACAGACAGACAGACAGACAGACAGACAGACAGAAAGACATACAGACAGACAGACAGACAGACAGACAGACAGACAGACAGACAGACAGAGACAGAGAGAGAGAGAGAGAGAGAGAGAGAGAGAGAGAGAGAGAGAGAGAGAGAGAGAGAGAGAGAGAGAGAGAGAGTGGGATAAATTGGCCCTCTTAGAAAACGGTCGGTATCTGTATTTATGCGACAATACACGAAATTAAAATGAACCTTAATCCTTCTCACAGCTAGCCTGTTCAACGTGTTTCCATTTCTATCAGTATCGCTAATGACCTCACCTTTAGGCCATGTGACCAGAAACCGGCAGCTAAACTGCGGATATTCTAGGGGCGTGGAAACCTCGAAGATTGACTGTGCCGCAATGTCACCCCTAGTGGTTATAAACCTGGCTAGATCTGCTCCATGCGCTCAGCAGATCGGCAAATTTGTAGTTAAACAGCCCTGAAGGCACCGGCCAAGTAAGCCACAAGGGACCAAACATCATTTCACATGTTAGGACGTTTCTAATCACAAGTATAGAAATGAGCGGTTAACCCACGAGCCGCTGGGCAGGGGAAGGGGACATAAAATTGCTCCCCCTTTACGTTTTGTGGAATATCTCCGAAACCTGATGAGCTACCAACGTGAAACTTGGCAAAACTTGGCAAGTCATTTCACATGGGATTGACACCAAATTGGAACACAACCTCGGCTAGGTATTCAGGAAGATGTGTGCAAAGTTTCTCTTCTCTATCTATTCATCGCAGAAGTAAAGGGCCCCCAGTAAAATGATGCCCCCTTCCCCCCCCCCCCCCAGCGGCCGGCGGGTGGCGCGGAGGCCCAGCGGCCGCCGGGGTAATGAAACCTGACACCCCGAATGCCCATTCTGGCCTAAACATAATGGGCTCTAAAAAGTAGTCACAGACCAATGGCCATTTTGGTCAGGGTCATTAAATTTTCAGGGATGTGTAAAATATCAAATTGCGGATGGCCTGAACTTATCCTGACCCCTGACCGCATGGATATAAAATTACTTAAGGTGAAAAAAAAAATAACTTACGGCACTGAAAGCTTCGCAGCTATCCGCCACTTCCTACGACAGTTATTCAGGAAAAACTGAGGAGAGGGGTTTATTTTATCACCCCTAGTAAAAGGTAGGGTTTGAATTCCATTAGGTAAAAGTAAACGGTATCATCGAAAAATAGCATTTCTTTTATATTTATCAATAAAAAATGGTGGATTCTTTCGTAATGTTAATAAATGTTTATTAGGTAAAAAATAATTTAAGTTGACCATGGCACGACATTTCCAATCTATTTTAGACCTAAACCACCACCCCGTTAGTTCTAGCCCCTCCCGCCTGCCGTCCCCCCCCCCCCCCACCCCACCACCACTACCACCACACCGGCTGAGTTACAAGGCTGAGGCGAGCGCCTCCCCTTCATGTGCGCCGAATAGCGCCGGGCTCTCGTGACCTCTGACCCCACCGCCCGAGGGCTCGGTCGCTGTCCAAGGACGCCCTGCGCGGCGGGCCGCAGTGATAGCCTCTGCCGAGTCCCGTCTCTATCCACCGTTCACCACGCGCTGGATTCATTCATGCGTCTGTGTTTCAGCGTCCTACCCGTTGGGTGGCACCACTGTAGTCATAGGCGACTGCAGGGAAGCCGCGGTCAGAATGCCCCAAACGGCAGATTTTGAGGTTTTCTTTAAATTTCTCCGAAACTAGCCGGCATACGATCAAACCTTTTTCCATGATCATGGTAGGGAGCTATACGAATAACTCGGTCACATCTTTAAGCCTACAAAGCTGAAGACGAAAAAGATATAGCCGGAAAGGCAAAACCTACCCTTAAAACCCGCGAGACCTGTACCTACCAGTCTTTAGTATAGGGCGAATATTCGTCTTTCAACATTGCCCAGTCGTGCCAGCGGCTATCTACCAATGAGCTTGCCTGCTCATCGCACCAGCCCTCTCTAGCCTTCTCAATGATAGATCTAGTCTTCCTGTCAGCCACAGACAGGAACGATGATTCACAATTCCTGTTGCAGTTCCTGTTCTCCAGTGCCAGTAGCAAGCCACTATATGCCAGGAGGTGCGATATGCATTACGCTAATTGTGGCTTTGCCTGCGTTTGGGATCACCGCTGCAGCTGCAAGAGGCACACGCTCAATCACCGAAATGTGGCTTGTTTTGGCAGCCAGAAAAAGCAAATCCTTGCTGGATGAAACAGTCTCTTACGAACGAGCAAGTGCAGGGCGCCTCTTTCACTTGGCACTCACCATCCGTCTTCCGGCCCCGGGCTCCCGAGATCCCGTCGTTCAAGCGGTTTGTAAAGTGGTGGCAGCTCACGGAACGAGTGTCGTTCAAACCGCTCAATTACTTAATCGACTTCGCCGACAAGATGATTGTCACCTGATGCGCGTTGGTGATGAAGCAGCGGCCCTGGGATGACTGCCGCGATGTGGTGCAGTTCACCATCGTCGTGATGGACGGTGATTTTGAGGCCAGCATCCGGAACCAGTTGCCTTACAACGTGGTCGTTGGATTGCAAAGGTGATGAACACACTCAAGATCATTCTCTTCTGCCAGCTCGCGCTCACCGAGCACGAGAAGAGGACGATGGTCCGGTTCACCACCTTAACCCTCGCCCGTAAACGGCGATCTGCCACCTTCGCCCATGCAGGGGGGGGGGGGTTGGTGCGACCCCCCCTTGGCGTTTGAAAACGGAGCGTCGTAGAGCTTAGCGGAAAAGACCAACGGATTGCTCTCGCCGAGATCTCGCGATTGGTGGTATATTTTTTGGTCCTAGGTCAACATTTGACCTACTTTTGACCGGTCAAAGGTCAAATTTTCGGAAAAATAGGCTTTTTTCAAATTTCCGCGGCGATTGCGGCAAAACGGTGGGAGATATCGACTTGAAACCTTCACTATCGTGTTCCTTGATCAATTCTCTATCGTTTGGTATGTATTTCGTTTCCCTAGCTCTAAAAATAGCGCGTTGGGAGCGCCGGAAGTCGGCAAGGTCACAGTCGGCGGCAGAAATTCGAAAAATCAAAATTTAAATTTTTGAAATCTGATTGTATTTTTGGATTTGGGAGGTCCATTTGCTCCCGAAAGAAGCTAATATTGCTGCATATTCCCATTGAGGTGACAAGAATTAGCAAAATAGTGGTTCGGGCGCTTTTCAAAAATAGTACCGGACGCTGTTCCTCTTGTGACGTCATAGCTCGGTGACCTGACCTGACCCGGTCAAGTTTCTTATACCATATGATAGCCAATACTTGCCCCAACATGCATGGGAAGTTTCATCACGATCCATCAACCGATGTCCGTACCACCGGCAGGAAACCTCGGGCGTTGGCACTCAGTTTGTGAAAATCCGGCCGGAGGCTGTTCCCTTTGTGACGTCATAACTCCGTGACCTGACATGACCCGATCAAATTTTTTTTATCAAAAGATGCGCAAGGTTTGCCCCATCAGGTACCCAAAATTTGGCGGCGCTGCGCGCCGCCGTTTTTGCACTATTTCCGAAAAACCTCAGGGGGGGGGTTGCACCAACCCCCCCCCCCCCTACATGGGCGAGGGTTAACCCTCGCCCCGTTGGGGGGGGGCCATTTTGGCCCCCCCTGTGGTTTTTCCTGAATAGCAAGAAAACGGCGGCGCGCAGCGCCGCCAAATTTTCAGTACCTTCCCGGGCATCAATTTGACACCTTCACACCAAATTTCAAGTCTTAGGTCACCTTAGGTCAGGAGTTATTGAGGTCAAACTGAGGTCATGTTCGAGCAAACATGAGCAAAAAACATGCAATCTTGAAACGCTCACCAAATCTACAGTTATCAAGCAATTTCAAAGTTTTTTTTTCACATTCGCTGAAGTTTATTGGACACGGCACACTTCACAGCTTATTGCACAGAACACAATCACCAAACACAAATCGCTGACACAAACTGCAACAGCGTGCAGTAATATACCGCTTATTTCTGGCCGGGGTTGAGATCGTCAGCATATGCATAGCAGGACACACAGCATGCACAACATAGTAAACTCGATTGTCGAAGACAGTGAGCGGGCGCCGCTCCCTCCGTTTCGATTGTTCGCTGGCGTAACGAATCACGGGCCGCGGGCCCCCGCCCGCACCCCCGGAAAATCATTTTTCCCGGGGGTGCCCCCTAACCACCGCCCGGGCGAGGGGAGCGCCGACCCGCAATTTCAAAGTTCTTTATATGGTCTAGTAGACAAAAAGCGGCGCTACAAAACTGCTATCTCGGATTTTCAAAATTTTTGGTTTTTGACCAAAAAAAATCAAAAAATTGATTTTTTAAAAAAACTTTGAAAAAATCCACATTTTTTTCGAATTTCGAAAAAAAACCGGAATATATGTGATAGTCCCAGCGCTCTTCTATATACATACCAAATTTCAGCTCGATATCTCGTTTTTTGGCCAAGTTATAGCGAAAAAACTGTTCAAAAATGATGACGTCAAATTTTTGAACTCAATTTTTAGCGATTCTAGACCACGTACGGCAAAACAAAGACCACCATTGAACTCCCCGTGACGAGCTGCATCGATTCGATACCCATTTTATGCAAAAATATTAACTTTGAAATTTGACCTAGTTTGACCTGACCTTGACCTGACCTTGACCTGACCTTGACCTGACCTTGACCTGACCTTGACCAAAACGTGATCTAAGCTGGCCCCAAAGGCTGCCTGACCCATATAATCGCATTTGTCATGTAAAATGGACCATAAAACATGTATCACACGACACTTTCATATTGTGACCCCCCCGTGACCTGACCTCTGTGACCTGACCTGGTATCAGTGACCTGAAATAGCAAAATATGTGTTTGAAGAACATTTCCCCATCGATGATTTTCAATGAAATGCATTTTACTCGATTTTACAACGCATTTCTTGAAGTGTCTGTAAACGGTGAAAATTGGACCTTTGACCTGACCTGTGACGTCATCGGTTTGACCTAGGTCAATAAAATTGGGTCACAAGGTAGTTCCCCGTTGGGGCTATCCAACGCCGTTTACCGCTTGTCGCTATGTTGCGTGGTTCTCGAGATCTTAGGGGGGGGGCAAAATGCCCCCCCCCCCCCAACCGGGCGCGTTGCTCGGCAGAGCCCAACGGGGCGCGGGTTAATCGTCACAAGGTAGGTAGCATCGTGACTGTCTGCCCATTGATCGACCTCAGCATGGGGAACTGACATCGCCCTCCTCAAAGGCCCTCGCCGCTTACCACACGGATATCGGAAGGTAGCCGGGAAAGGTGATAGGCAAGGTCTCAAGGCCATCGGTCTCCTTCTTCGGCGTCGGGACGGCGGTCGAGGAAAAGCAGGCGATTGCCACCTCCTTGCAGCAGCGGCTAAGATAGAAGAACCCTCCCGCGTCGACATCGCCCTCGACGCAGTGGAGCGGCGCTCGCTGGTTGCTATGTTGGTCTCGGCACCGCCCTCGGAGCCAGTCACAATTTCCTCAAAGTGGACCCGGCCGAAGGGTCGTACAATGACGACTTGACCACTGCTCGTCGGCGACCGACACATATACGGGTGGTAAACGACTTTGCAGGAGCCGGGTGCTGCACTATTGCCCTCATCAGCGGCAAATTTTTAGCGCCATCGCGCACGGCAAGGAACAGTGACAGCAGTTCCTTCAGGTCGAGGAGCGTAACTACACTGGGCGTTGCATCCGGGCGGGAGATTGGTTTAGGATGGCTCGCAAGGTGGACCTCGTCTTTTAATCTGTACCGATATGCTATTTTCACTAATGCCTATTCCACTCTGACGTGTTTCTCTCCTTTGCTGTTCTTATTTAGTGACTGCCAGTGCGTATTGAGCAAAAAATGTGAACTGAGTGGGAGAATCCGTATTATCGCCCATCCCCTTATTGTTAACATAGGGAAAACTTTGGACGCTTTGCGGGACGGGATAAATTTATCCGATCAGAATGAAATTTTGCACACAACATTGTGTCATGGTATCGACAAGAATTCCGACCCGGCCCGACGGATCCTAGAAACTTTTTCAAAATGGACCACCCTAACCTACAAACTTAACCCGCGCCCCACTGGGGGGGCTATTTATAGCCCCCCCCTCCAGTTTTTCTGCAATAACTTCCAAACCGCTTGACGTATCGACGCCAAACTTTCAGTACCTTAGGCTGCATCAATTTGACACCTTGTGTCAAAATTTGTACTTCGTACCTACTATAGGTCGGCCGGAAATGACGTCAGAGTGACGTCATGTTCGGCCGATTTCGACGCAAAACATTGAACCACGGCAATCGCTCCCAAGAGCTCAGTTTTTAAGCTAGATCCAATTTCTTTGCATGAGAGGACTCAGAATAGTCTGCGCTATCAAACTGCTATCTCGGATTTTCGAAATTTTGAAAATTTTTGAAAATTTTATATAATAATATCCAAAATTTATATTTTTACATTTTTTTTTCAAAAAGTTTTTGACTTTTCGAAAAAAAAACCGGAATATATGTGATAGAACGCATTATTATGACTATCTCTAGCAAGTTTTAGCTAAATATCTTCAAAAATGGTCAAGTTTTACGCATTATTGCAAAAAATTCACAATTATTAATTTTTCAAATCAATTTTTAGCACGTATTTGACAACGTACGCCAATATAAATAGCACCATCGTGTTCCTGAGCTCAAACTGCATCCAATAGACACCTTTTTTGTTAAAAAATTTTAACTTCAAAATTTGACCTTTTTTGACCTGAAAATGACCTAACATAAGCTAAATTCGACTCAAAATGACATCGAATTACACAGACGACATCAAATTCGAAATCTCTGACCTAAATGGACCATAAAACATGTGTCACGTGACCGACGCATGATATAATATTTTCGTGACCTATGATGACCTGACCTTGACCTGAAAATCAAAGTACAAGTTTGGTACCCTCAGGCCAACTAGAGCATCTGTTCCCGAGTGTGTGATCCAAAAATGAGCCTGGTCTGACTTGTAAGACGGTGGCCAGAGCCCAAAACGTGATCAAGCCAAAATGCTAATAATTTTTACTTTGACCTGACCTGTGACGTCATCGGTGACCTCGAGGTCAATGAAATTAGGTTTCGCTCGACAGTTTTTCCGGGGCTATCAGACGCCGTTTGAATTTTGACGATCGGCCCAGTAGTTTCGGAGTTAGGAGGGGGGGGGCTATGAATAGCCCCCCCCCCCCCCCCCCCAGTAGGGCGTGTTATACGCAGACCCCAGTGGGGCGCGGGTTAACATTTGAAGCGTATTTATATATTCCGTTATAAGTTTTTCTTTCCATCGTGAAGCCCATGGTTTAAACATTTCTTGTTTCATGGTCTAAAGGTTAGACCCCGAAAATATTGATAAAGCCGTCTAATATACATTTTTTCTTACCTACATTAGCTGCTACTTTTCTCCGTACGAAAACGGGTCTACGATGCTTGTCACAGAACTTTGTATTTGGGCTGATGTGGCGCGGACGCTATACACCATGGACGAAAAATATTTGCAGATTCGTGGTCCATGGAATTGGACATTTCTGAACTACGTGGAACAGTCTAACTCAGTTTGGGAAAGGGCGGCAAATCCACCAATGTCGCGCTAATTCCGGCCGCGGTCCGGGCCGCGGTCCCATCCGGCCCGTCTTTTGTGAACATCCTGTTGAACACATTTACAATGTTTGCTAGGTCAACCACTCAAAAACTGGTTGGTTCACATACGATTTAACCCTCGCCCGTATTGGTGTTTTGCCAGCGTCTAACGTATCGTGCGTTGTTACTAACGTCACGATTTATATTTGACCTGAGGTCAAATCTAACAACAACACTCGGAAAGGCCTTTGAAAGAGCTGTTGAATGCGCTTTTCTGTGGCGCTGTAGCTCTATTGGTTCCCGAGTTATGCGTTGAGTGTTTGGGAAATATTGAAATAGTCAACATTTTACCTTTGATGACCTCTGGTGACGTGACCTTTGACCCAGGAGCCGAGTTAGACGGGGACGTGAAAACGCCTCCCCCCAGCACGACACGGAAAACTTAGGCCACCAGCACGACGCGGGTTAAGTTCGACCCTCGATGTAAACAACACAGCACGATATTTGCTAGCTGAATTACTGAGAAAACTGGTTAGCGCACATTGTATTGAAGATATTTATATTTTCCAAATGTGTTTTAACCCGCGCCCGGCTGGGGGTCCTGGATTTCCACGCCCTGCTGGGGGGGGGGGTTAACACCCACTTCTAACTCGACTCCTGGTCCACGTAGCGATTCGCGGAAGGCGGCGCTCGAAAGAGCGCCAAAAATAATAACGAAATCACTTCGGTCACTTTTTGGTTAGGCTAAAGGTCAGGTCACCAGTGGTCAAAGGCAAAATTTCGCCGATTTTCAGGTCAAATGTCGACAGTTTCGAAGAAGCCAACGCATAACTCGGGAACCGATATAGCTACAGCGCCGGCCGCCGCGGAAAAGCGACTTCGATAGCCCTATTAACGCCCTTTCTGAATAATTCTCTCAGATTTGACCTAGCGCCAACGGTTTTGCCTGCAGGGGGCAAAAACTGCCAAAATAACCGATTTTTTGGAAAGTGTTTCTGCAATAACTTTTGACTCAAGCCTTGCACGAGCTTACTTTTACCAACATGACCTGACCGGAAAGGATCATGTTGCATATCAGTCGATCCGTATCGTCGAGCTGAACACATCCAAGGCGTTTTCATCGCTCTAGCATGCCTCTATCAAAAGGTATTCGCGAAAAACTGTTAGTTACTATTCGTGACCTGAGATGACCTCAGGGGCATAAACAGGGGTCTCGGATACTACGTATTTTCATGTTCAATGTGTCTTAGTTTCTTGTAATTCAGTGTTTGGGAGTGTTTATAATGGCTTTGGTCCAAAAGAGGCGCCTTTCAATTTTCTCCCATTGACTTATAATGGGGAGGTCGCAAAATTGACCTGACCTTTGGTCATCGATATCAAAACTCTGAGATATGCAGAGTTTATCTCAGTATAGTTTACAGCGCTTCGAAAGTTTCAACGATTGCTAAGAGCAATAGTATGTACAAAATGTTTTATAAGGTGTGCCAAAAACGGCGGCGCTTCGCGCTGCCGTTTTTGTGATATTTGTGAAAAAAAACACAGGGTGTGTGTGTGTGTTCAAACACCCCCCCCCCCCAGCAGGGCGCGGGCTAAACACCGATGATGTACCGTTATGTTAAACGCCATGCGATTGACTAACCGGCGCCGCACTGTAGGCCGGCAGCCCGAAAAAGCGCTAGAAATTCCCCCAAACTGACTGTCCGCAATATGAACAAAATAGGTATCATTTAATCCCAAATTGATCGAAGAATGCGATTCCGATGCCATTTTTGCCCTAAGGGCGAAATTGAGGTGGTCAGTTGTCACCAAACACAAGACTATTTAGACTCGCTAGTGGCCACCACATTTGCCGATTTTAATGCTAATCTTTAGTTGATATTTACTAGTTGACCAGTTGTCGTTTTGAACGCAATTTTCTGTCAGACTAGTTCAGGGCACTGTTGTTTACTGTACCAACAACATTCTTACATATTGCATCGCTTTTCTGCAAGATAAGCTAGCTTTTTGCAAGCAGCTGCAAGACCTAAATAAAAATCATATCTAAATTTTTAAATAGACTTTTATAAAAACGTTATTTCGAGCGGCTAAAAATAAACATCTTATACAAGCCGCTGATTACTCATCTTTCGTTCCATATAGGTGCTTTGCTGCTTTTCCCTGCTACTTTTCGAGATATGCGCCAGTAAACCACATGATGTAGGGGCAATTGTCACCTCGCCGCTCTACTGAATGCCCGGCGCTCTTTATAGCGCTGGAAGTTGTGAAAAACTAACGCTTATAATCTGAATAAAATCTACGTCCCTGAGCTCAGAATTGATCAACGCACACAATGCTGTCAAAATTTTTGGGCCAAACTAAAAAATTCAGTCATTATTAACCCCCAAACACAAGTAAGTGATAATCAACAACAACTTGCTCTTAAGTTAGACTTTTTGAGAAATGTTATTTCGAGCCACTAAAAATGACCGTGCCATACAAACCACTAATCATCTTTCTGTCATGCCCTACTCGCAATTTTTGCTAATGCCTGCTACTCTTCGAGGTCACGTGACATCACCATTAAAAGTAAATGGGGAGATAAGGAAGCTGTTGTTTTTGCGCATGGAATGATCTCAAACTATCTCAAGCACACGGAATCGTGATTTTATGCACTCCTTGCAAGATCCGATGCTTTACTTTTGCATTTTTGACCTTCCGTGACGTCATTTATGACGTCACTACGGTCATAGGAGTTTCTTGTTAATAACTCATGATCAAATTGAGCCAGCGACTCGGGAAAGCCAGCAATGGACTCGGGAAGACCTCCTGAATCGAATGATATGCAATACGACCTCATTCGATTAAGTTCGTGGCCTGATGGGCTCTGACCTGACCTTGACTCGAGGTCAACACCTTAAAGGGACCCTCCCACCTTCAAAAAAGTTAATGAATTGGCACGAAAGTGATGTCGCTCGGTTCAGAAAGAGCGAAAACGAATATCTACCAAATTTCATCGAAAAATATTCACCGGTTTTCAAGATATTTGACTTTTACTTTTGTTTACGTTTTGGGATCTCCGCTGTTCCTAGCGACTTTATTTGAAAGTGCGGCATTTGTTGCGCGCAAAGCAGCATATACCACCGCGTGCTACCAAACGTTTTAGTAAAAGATTTAAAAATCGTTAGATCTCCGCTGACGTCACAAATTCTAAGGGGGCATACCAATGCACTAGCCCCTTAGAATCCGAAAACTGCAAGTTTGAAATTCTTTATCTCCGAATTAAAGCATTTGTCGATGTTGTGAGTGCCCAAACCGGTATTTGCAGGCCATGGCCACCAATTTGGCTATCTCAACTCAAAACTAATGTTAAGGTGGGAGTGTCCCTTTAAGTTGACCTCACCCGAACAAAAAGTATACCATTCGACGCGCCTGGGGCCGATTCGAGATGGCGCACTAGGAAGCTAGTAAGACTAGGCGGCCAAGTGACACTTGATGGTAGTGACACTAAGCCGCATTTTACACCAATCGGCTAGTGGCTCAGCGCAAACCGAAATCGTCTAGTGACACTTGAAATCAAGTGTCACTAGGGCCTTAGTGCGCCAACGCGAATCGGCTGCTGAGCCAGGCAAACACGATGGTGCCAAAATCGCTGCTCTGCGGCCATTTTATGCGAAATTATTTACCAAAAACCAAACCCTACCTTGGGCTTTTTGACTTCACCTCAGAGGTTACCGGTTGACATGGGACCTTAAAATCGGGTATCAATCGTTCCGTCTTGAAACGGTGCACACGCTTGTTTTTTCCGCGAGGCTCTAGCTCCACTAGGGGCGAAACGGCGAAAAGGGGTCGTACCAACCCTCCCCCCACGGCCGGCCGAGGGGGTTGGGGGGTCCGACAATAGGTCCGGCGAGGGTTAAGCAGCCCCACTTCGTTTTTAGCATGTTTGCTTGTCGCTGAGATCAACAACTCAATCACAAATAATTTCTAGCACTTTTCCGGGCCCCCGGCCCAGTGTGCGCCGGGCCGGTGCTCGGCGCCACCTGCACTGGGGGGGGGGGAGTGGGGTGTTTGAACACCCCCCTTCTCACTCGGCTCCTGGGCCACGTAGCGACACGCCGTAGACGGCGTTCGAAAGAGCGGCAGAAGTCAGGTCAACAGAGGTCACCAAAGGTAAAATTTCGCCACTTTCCAGGTCAAACTTCGATAATTTCGACAAACCGGCGCATAGATTAGGAACGGTTTAGCGTGCAGGGGCCAAAAGCTGCCAGAATAGGTAGATGGTTTTTGCGGGAACTGTTTTTCTGCAATACCTTTTGACTCAAAACATGCACGAGCTTACTTTCAGCAGCATCGTGTTCCTCTCGTCAAGGCGACGCATCGAAAGAACTATAAGTTGACCTCAAAAGTTCAACTTGAAAAATTTACTTTAGGTCAAGGTCATGACCTCATTACAAGGTCATGACCTCAGGTCAATGTCATGACCTGACCAGAAAAGGTCATGCTGCATCAGTCGATCCGTATTGTCGAGCCAAACACATACATATAAGGTTTTTTTTCATCGCTCTAGCATGTCTCTGTCAAAAGTTATTTGCGAAAAACTGTAGGATACCATTCGTGACCTGAGATGACCTCAGGGACATAAAGAGGGGTCACGGGTACCATTTTCCGATTCAGTTTGTCATGTCTACTTGTAATTGGATGTTTGAAAGTGATTAGAATGACGTTCGGCCAAAAGAGGCGCCTTTCAAGTTTCTCGCATTGACTTATAATGGAGAGGTCGCAAAATTGAACTGACCTTAGGTCACCGATGTCGAAGTTCCGAGAGATACATTTTGTGTATCATTATTATAATTATTGTATAGGTACATTATGTGTATTGTGTATACCGTTGTTTTATCAGTTGCTCAAAGTTGCAAAGTGATCAGTCACTCGGTGTAGCTGTGACAGGCATTGAAACTTTTAATGTAGTAAGGTCACTTGACGTGATATGGTGACCTGACCTTGGATGACTTTGGTCTGAAGTTTTCACAGAAGGTGTAGAAAAGATGTATGATAAGATGTGCAAAACACGGCGGCACTCTGGGCCGCCGTTTTTTTTTTTTTAGATATTCGCGAGAAACCGGAGGGGTTGTTTATACAGTCCCCCCCGCAGTGCGTGGGTAGGGGTATGTGATCAAGGATGAAGGTGTTACATACCTATGCACGTTTGCCTCATTTACCTACATATGCACACCCGCCAATATAATAGATTTCTCACGGTCTTGATGCCCGCTTCTCCTCGTCGCCTGCTCGGCACCGGTCCACGCGGCACCCGCAGCGTCGATAGTCGGCCGGTGCAGCGTTCAGAGGTATCGTGTTCCCTCCTGCTCGGAACCATTCCCCTCGGCACCCTCCGACCGCCCGCAGCGTCGATAGCCGGCCGGTGCAGCGTCCAGAGGTATCGTGTTTCTAAGGGACTTAGTGGCATTCCACTCTATTTCCTGGTGGCTTCCAAAAAACCACTGCCACAGCACCATTACCCCATCTGGTGGCTGACTTGTTAAATATCAATTCACCCGGCGTCAACCAGAGGCATTTTGCACCTTCCGATTTTAGACGATGCGATTTTGTATGATACGATCATCTCGTTTTGTAGGTTGCAATTTTGTATGATACGCGTTTGTTTGATCTGCCATTGTACGTTCCAATTTTGTACGTTCTGATCATTGTTTGATTTGCCATTGTACGCTTTACCCATTGGACGGTTAACTTTTGTACGTTGGGATTTTGTACGCTGCGCTTTTGTGCGTTTGGGCTGTCCCCTACTTGGCCTGTTTTGTAGGTTTTGCGCGTTGTATGTTGCGATTTTGTATATTTTGAGGATTGTACGCTGCGCTTTTGTATGCTTTGATAGCCACCCTTTCGACCGAACATCGCGCGTGCATTTGTAGATATGACGCCTCCGTAATTGACTACGGTGACGCGGGTGTCATTTTCGGCGTGAGAAAGCGACGGGGAAGTGCTGGGAAAGATGGTGTTGGGATGGTAAAACGAAGAGGTGGTTGTTGAGAAAAATATGGGAGTTCTACTGATCTAGCAACGCGAGGCTGTGAATGGAACTAAGGATGCGTGGGTAAAGAACCGGTGGCGTCAAGCTCCGATAAACTTAATCGTTGCTTTGGGTGACTATTTAGTCAGTGAACTGTGCCAGACTGTAACGATACAAATACGTCACCAATATGGAACATTCAGGGATGCATAGCAAGAGCTGGAACTACCGGAGACTAGTGTATGTTTTGACGGAGCCCGTACCCGGAATGTCCATCCTAAGCAAAAGCTCTAATTGCCTTTTTTGTCATCGCATCCCTTGCCCAAACGAAACTCCACCTTCTTTCTGCTTCACCTCCCATCTGACGGTCAACACGGTCGATTTTCAGGTGACTCTGGCGTTGTTTTTCGCCCCTATCGGCATCATGGGCGTAACGTACGCGCTCATCATCTGGAGGCTATGGGTATCTGCTGTACCTGATATAGGAGGCACGTCCCGGGTGCACTCCCAGCATAACGCCAAGAAAAAGGTAAGCCACTAACAAAAAAAAAGAAGAAAAAAAGTCGAATGTATGCATCTACAGATGTGTGAAGATAAATTGTAACGCAGGTATCTCATTTAGGGAGGTGGGCTGGTTAAGTTTTGAAATAAACAAGGGGATCTTACTTGAAAGGTGTAATGACAATGCATGGTATAATAAGGAAAGGCGTCGTTAATGTCTTGAACGTCATTGGGGAGAGAAAAGTGACGTCTACACTCTACAGTACGAATAACGTCATAAGCTATGTTACAGGCAAAGTGAAAACTCGGGCATTTTGCAAAATGCCTAGGCAATTTGCAAAATGCCTGACACGCCAGGCATTTTGCAAAATGCCCAGGCAGTTTGCAAACTGCCTGACCCACCAGGCATTTTGCAAACTGCCTAGGCATTTTACAAAATGCCTGACCCGCCAGGCATTTTGCAAAATGCCTGGGTTTCCATATATTCCACCGCTTTTGTTGACTACAGGCGTTGATCATAAACGTTCCACTGTGACTGACCCCACAACACATTTCACATGTTTTGTGGGCACATGTGACACATTCCACGGTCACGAATACAGGGTGTCACGAAATTGTTGCGGGATGTTGTACTTGTGTCCCGAAATGTATTGCATCGTAGTTGCGTCAGTGTTCTCCAGCACCTCGCTGACAAGTTATCAGCGGCCACGTGGTCTGTCCCCGCGTCACCTGGTGAAGCTCAAATAGGCCTCTGTAGACCATCATGCCTCAAACGAGAATCCCCAGTCCCCAGTGGGTGCTTCACCGTCTCGGCGGTGCAGCGCCTCTGAGCTGCTGTTGACCCAGAACTGCTTGTCGGGACGGTTCGTGACTAAGAAGAGCTCTAATAGCCGTTTTCACGACGGGCTATCCGGCGAGTGCACCTAATTTGACCAAATCTGCACATAATCTCTTTTACAGCAAATATCTTTATTTTATGAATTTATTTCAGTGTTTTAACCGATGATGCTCTCTGATAATGTGACAAAGGAGGCATATAAGCAATTAGTACAACCCTAGCTGATGGCTACTAAGAGACACACTGAACCTAATTTGACCAAATATGCACCTAATCTGCACCAGATGTGAACCAAATGTGTACCAGATGGCCGTCGTGAAAACGGCTAATATTGCCTCACGGACTCATCATTGAAAAGTCTGAATCTCTAGTCCTGAATGGTCCAGATTTGGTGGGTTTTGTCTAAATCCAGCTGCATCACTTATGGATGACGGTAAGTCAGGGTTGCAGCCTGGGGTTGAGCGGCTTCAGCTTCAGGGTAAAATCTTCAGATACCGAGGGATGGCCGATTTAGGTGCCGAGTGCCCTGGTCCAGATGCCCTGGTGCCGGATCCGTTCAAATTACATCCATTCAGCACTCAGGAGGGGCATGGAGGGACAAGACCGCGCCAACCGCGTATCAAGTTCGTGACATTCTGTATACCTACGTCTTGCGTCAATTCTGTCGAGATGGAGCCAACGCTGAATGGACTTGAGCCACCGTCTCCGTACCTTTCGTACCTATATACGGAGTTGTAGCCGTATGTATAAAAGCTGCGATGTCCAGTATTCTGCCCCGGTGGGCAGCTGTTCCGGCAGAGACGATTGATAATGTACCTACCTAAACGCGTAACAATCACATTTTCGTAAATTGGAGGAGTATTCTTGTCTGATCAATATTCACCCATAGTATTTTCAAAAAGCCACCAAGAGCTCCTAGAAACAGTACAATCATTGTACCGAGCGCGTGTTTATCCACGAAACCACGCCCGGTGCTCGGCACCCGACGGACGCTGGGGCTCAGTGACCTGAACTCGGCGGCGCTACCCGGAGAACGCAGTGTCCCCTCACTTGGTGCGCATTGACAGCGATTAACTTTTGTAAGCGGCAGTTACAAATGATGCTTACCTATACATCGTCGCTAGTGCGAGTTTGATGTCAGGCATTTTGCAAAATGCCTGGAAAAATATTTCAGGCAGTTTGTAAAATGCCTGGTAGGTCAGGCAGTTTGCAAACTGCCTGGGCATTTTGCAAAATGCCTGGCCGGTCAGGCATTTTGCAAATTGCCTAGGCATTTTGCAAAATGCCCGAGTTTTCACTTTGCCTGTAACAGCTATACATATTCATCAATATGGAAGGATATCTGCCACTGCCATGCATTTC